>NC_140228.1:160000-200000 GCF_951802725.1 Rutilus rutilus
TAAAACAGCGAACACTCTAAAGCCTGGAGCACACAAGCCGGCGGTCGTAACCCTAACCCTACACCGAGTTGGCGGTCGTAACCCTAACCCTACACCGAGCCGGTGGCCGTAACCCTAACCCTACACCGAGCCGGCGGTCGTAACCCTAACCCTACACCGAGCCGGCGGTCGTAACCCTAACCCTACACCGAGCCGGCGGTCGTAACCCTAACCCTACACCGAGCCGGCGGTCGTAACCCTAACCCTACACCGAGCCGGCGGTCGTAACCCTAACCCTACACCGAGTCGGCGGCCGTAACCCTAACCCTACACCGAGCCGGCGGTCGTAACCCTAACCCTACACCGAGCCGGCGGTCGTAACCCTAACCCTACACCGAGCCGGCGGTCGTAACCCTAACCCTACACATCTGATGTGTGCTGTCTGTTGGTGACATTCGCCATTTTGAATTAATGTATGGTTAATGGGTGCTAGAGTCGTGGATTGTTTCTGACAGCGCCGACTAGTGGTTGAAGTCGACTAGTCTGTGCAAGCCCTAGTGTCTGGTCTCGTCGATCATACCTGTGACTTAAGCCGAGTTCAGACTGCACGATTTTCAAAGTAGTCGGGTCACTGTTCTTTTCACACTGCGTGACTGTCTGGGGTAACATTCAGTTGCTGGTGTGTTCACACTGTACGATGCATCGGCGACAAGAGGTTTCACACTGCATGACTTTCAGGAGAAAAAGAAAAACATATTATGCATGAGGAAATGGCTGGGAAGACAAGGGGAGCAAGGACTGTGTTCTGCAAAGAGAGTTGGGGGTAAATAAATAATTTTGCAATGTGCTGCTGTTGCTGCTGGTCAAGCAAATGTTTGTGCTTTGTTTCTGTTTGATATAATTGTAAATATATCTATTAAAATACTGATATTGTGGCCTATAACTCCTCCCCGAACTCCCCGCTGCTCTGAATCTTGCTCTCTCGTTGGCTGTCGGTCATCGCCGATGTAGTTTTCAGTCAGAACACTTTTCACACAGCAGGATTTTGAATCGCCGACAGGTCCAGATATTTAGCATGCCAAATAGCTCACGGGCGTCGGCGACTCGTCGGCGATTCTCTCAGATCGCGTCTTTGCTCATTCATACTGCGTGATTGTCACTCGCGTGAACGAGCACCGATTTGCCTGTGATTTCAGGCATTTGTCGGCGATTTCTCAAAACCTGTCGGCGAGCCAAAATCGTGCAGTCTGAACTCGGCATTACTCGACTACACACCTACATTCCTGTCTCCCTCCGTCTTCTTCTTCATCCTCATCATCATCCTCGTCCATTCTCGGATTCCTCTTCAGTCCTGGGACCTGCATCAGAAGGGGACATTGGTTGTGCCAAGCTTTATCAGTTGTGATGGTAATAGTTATACAATATTATTATTATTATTAAAGCTCATTTTGTGACTGGCGCATGTGCAGAAATCAAACCTCTGGGCTGTTACTGAGTGCATGTGTTTTCATGTGTGTGATTCACTCATCAGTCTGTTATTAATCACTCACATGACAACATTTAATAGCCATTTCAACCAAATCGCGTTTGATTCTTGCAGTGATGCTTGTCCAGTTCAGTCACTGCACCAGAACCACTGCTGTATGATGTCTCTCATGTGACGGTCACAGAAAGGATTTTCCTTTAGTGGCAGAACGAGCAGAACACGTGCCTGCAACAGAGAGAGAGAGAGAGAGAGAGAGGGAGACAGAGAGAGAGAGACAGAGAGAGAGAGAGAGAGAGAGAGAGAGAGAGAGGGAGACAGAGAGAGAGACAGAGAGAGAGAGAGAGAGAGAGAGAGAGAGACAGAGAGAGGGAGACAGAAAGAGAAACAGAGAGAGGGAGAGAGAGAGAGAGAGAGAGAGAGAGAGAGAGGGAGACAGAGAGAGAGAGAAACAGAGAGAGGGAGACAGAGAGAGAGAGAGAGAGAGAGAGACAGACAGAGAGAGAGAGAGAGAAAGAGAGAAACAGAGAGAGGGAGACAGAGAGAGAGAGAGTGGGAGAGAGAGAGAGATAAAAGAGCGAGAGCCTCAGGAATGAGGGAAGGGGGTGAGCGAGAGAGAGAGAGAGAGAGAGAGCCTTAGGGATGAGGGAAGGGGGTGAGCGAGAGAGAGAGAGAGCGAGAGCCTCAGGGATGAGGGAAGGGGGCGAGCGAGAGCTGTTGTTGTGAGGCTTGGCGCTGCTGGAGATCATGTTTGTGTTTGGCTCTCGTCGTCCCGTTGCGTTTGGTCCCTGCTGAGCAGATCTGAGGCCGCATGTGTTCATGGTTTGAGGCCGCATGTTAAACAGCTGATCTCGGTCTCTCTGCGCTCAGAAGGACACGCGTTTGTGTCTGTCAGTGATAAATCACCATCACTGCAGTGCTTTAACTCAGTGTATCACTGCCGGAGTCCCTCACAAGCCACGACTCTGGAGCAATGCAGCGTTTACATGCACTGCATGCACTAACATGCATATCATTCTCCCTGATTTGGGTGAAACAACACAGTCAGTGCATTCAAATATAAGACATTAATACTTTTAAGGTTTTACTTTAAAGTCAACATGAAAGGGAAGTTGCACTGGTCTCTCTTCTCTTCTATTGTGTTGTATGTCCGAGTGAAACGCTTCAAGAACAAGAATAAATGTGGGCGGGGCTTGATTTTGTCTGCGTGGAATTGATGGAGGGTTGTGGTTTGTTATTGGTGGATCTGATGTGAGTGACAGGTTGCCCCACCCTCGGTTACTGAAGCTCTGAGACTCAAAAGCAGCTTCAAATCCTCAGTTCTCATTTGCTGCATTTGACTCAGTTAACCACCAGATCCTTTTGTCAACATTCATGATGGAGGGGATCTCAGGAATGGCACTCCAGTGGTTCAAGTCTTCCCTCTCAGCAGGTCCTTCAGGGTGTCATGGAGGAGTGAGGTGTCTAAGACCCAACATCTAGATACTTAGAGTGCCTCAGGGCTCAGTGCTGGGACCACTTCTCTTCTCCATCTACATGTCATCACTGGGATCTGTCATTCAGAAACATGGCTTTTCCCATTACTGTTATCATCTAACTTCTGGAGTGCCTCAGGGCTCAGTGCTGGGACCACTTCTCTTCTCCATCTAAATGTCATCACTGGGATCTGTCATTCAGAAACATGGGTTTTCCCATTACTGTTATCATCTAACTTCTGGAGTGCCTCAGGGCTCAGTGCTGGGACCACTTCTCTTCTCCATCTACATGTCATCACTAGCATCTGTCATTCAGAAACATGGTTTTTCCCGTCACTGTTATCATCTTAGCTACTGGAGTGCCTCAGGGCTCAGTGCTGGGACTGCTTCTCTTCTCCATCTACATGCCATCACTAGATCTGTCATTCAGAAACATGGGTTTTCCCATCACTGTTATCATCTAGCTACTGGAGTGCCTCAGGGCTCAGTGCTGGGACTGCTTCTCTTCTCCATCTACATGCCATCACTAGCATCTGTCATTCAGAAACATGGTTTTTCCCGTCACTGTTATCATCTTAGCTACTGGAGTGCCTCAGGGCTCAGTGCTGGGACTGCTTCTCTTCTCCATCTACATGCCATCACTAGATCTGTCATTCAGAAACATGGGTTTTCCCATCACTGTTATCATCTAGCTACTGGAGTGCCTCAGGGCTCAGTGCTGGGACCACTTCTCTTCTCCATCTACATGTCATCACTAGTGTCTGTCATTCAGAAACATGGTTTTCCCATTACTGTTATCATCTAACTTCTGGAGTGCCTCAGGGCTCAGTGCTGGGACCGCTTCTCTTCTCCATCTACATGCCATCACTAGATCTGTCATTCAGAAACATGGGTTTTCCCATCACTGTTATCATCTAACTTCTGGAGTGCCTCAGGGCTCAGTGCTGGGACCACTTCTCTTCTCCATCTAAATGTCATCACTGGGATCTGTCATTCAGAAACATGGGTTTTCCCATTACTGTTATCATCTAACTTCTGGAGTGCCTCAGTGCTCAGTGCTGGGACCGCTTCTCTTCTCCATCTACATGCCATCACTAGATCTGTCATTCAGAAACATGGGTTTTCCCATCACTGTTATCATCTAGCTACTGGAGTGCCTCAGGGCTCAGTGCTGGGACCACTTCTCTTCTCCATCTAAATGTCATCACTGGGATCTGTCATTCAGAAACATGGGTTTTCCCATTACTGTTATCATCTAACTTCTGGAGTGCCTCAGGGCTCAGTGCTGGGACCGCTTCTCTTCTCCATCTACATGCCATCACTAGATCTGTCATTCAGAAACATGGGTTTTCCCATCACTGTTATCATCTAGCTACTGGAGTGCCTCAGGGCTCAGTGCTGGGACCACTTCTCTTCTCCATCTAAATGTCATCACTGGGATCTGTCATTCAGAAACATGGGTTTTCCCATTACTGTTATCATCTAACTTCTGGAGTGCCTCAGGGCTCAGTGCTGGGACCACTTCTCTTCTCCATCTAAATGTCATCACTGGGATCTGTCATTCAGAAACATGGTTTTCCCATCACTGCTACACTGATGACACACAACTCTACTTCTCATTCCACCCAGATAATCCGACGGTAGCTGGACGGCATCCGACTTTCCTGCTGGATGAAGGACCATCACCTTCAACTCAAGCTCTTGTTCTATCCAGACTGGATAGATGTTAAATGTACATGTACATGTAATGCCCTCGTCATCAGAGAAGAGAAGAGATGAAGAGGGAGGGGAAGATATTCTGATTCAAGATTACCAGGAACATGAATTTCACACAGTAATGACGTTCACCGATATATCACAATAATGATAAATCATTTAGAATAAATGCTCCAATATTCCATAAAAAAAAACAAGAATTGGCTGTTTTGATTTCATGGTGACTTTAAAGTCATTTTATTAAGTAAGTGAATCTGAATATGTAAAATCAAAGATGGCAAGAGAGAAAAGTACAGAGCAGTAGATAAACTCTTCTATAGATCAAACTCTCATTACCAGGCCTGGAAATTATATGATTTACTGATTTGATATGCTGATTTCAGTTTAGCTATACTTAAATATTACATTTACATAGAAAACAATAAGAGAAACAGTAAGAGAAGAGCAGTGAAAGGTGAGCGAGTCGGACGTGCTGCAGAATGACTGTTTCTTTTTAATCGTATAAAGCATTAGATCATCATTTTATTAGCATTTAAACATGGTTTGCCCTTTGCCGGATGCAGAAAGAGCCAGCATGAGTGGATGTGAGTGTTGCAGTGATTTGCTCGAGTCTAATGAAAGTGTTTGTTTGCTCACTCAGCGTTTCAGAGCATCAGTTCGTCTGCGGCGTTTGTTCTATTGCTCTGCCTCACGTGTTTCTTCAGTGGTTATAGGAAGTTGTGTGTTGCTGTTTGGGTTCGACCCGTCGGGCCCCAGATCAGATGCACTAGTTTCTCCATGGGAAATCCAGCTGCTGATTCCCAGATAACTCCCCGTTTCCCGAGAGAGAGCCTGGGTTCTGTGTCCGCACACACGCACTGTGTTTACAGGGTCAAAGGTCAGTTTAAAGACATTTCAGAACAATGAAAAACAATCTTGTGATTGTCATTAAAACAAACATCGTATATATGTCATATTTCTGTGGCATTTATAAAAGCCTGAATGTGATTCACCAGATCAAGCTGGATCTTTTCTCTCCACTGACATCAGTTCTTCATCATGTGAGAGAATCATAACCTAATCAAACACAACGCTGTGTGTCTTCATCTTCAACACAACATCTGTTGTTTCAGCAGTTCTGCAGAGTTTCTCACCGTTTGCATCTTTCTTTACAATAAATTAATATATTGTATATGATTCAATGACACTGAGATGTTTGAAGTGACTATTGACACAGAACCCAGAAAGGAGTGACGTGTTGGTCGAGGACAAGATGATTTAGAAACGCCTTTATTTACAGCTAATCTCATTAATTAATCTGTCGCAGAGAAGAGAGAATGATTCCCTTCTTTTATTTGTAGAGAAATTTTGCTTTGAAACTTATAATAATTCTGATGCACATTCACAAACTCTCATATATATTACTGTTATTGAGAAAAATATCCTGAGGCTCGTGATACACACACACACACACACTTGGCTTCTTGACTGTAGATCAGATAAACTCAGAGGTCACTGAACTCACTTTCGCAGCCAGCAGTAGAGGCTCATGGGAAACGCTGAGCTGATCTGTGTGCGTGTGTGTGTGTGTGTGAGGCTTTGAACTTTCCCAGGACAGAAGAATCCGGACTGAAGTTCTAATGGAACCGTTGAGTGTTTTAAACAGAAGCTGAAGGTCTGCAGGGAAGAGTGTGTGATCCTGACAGATCCTGCAGGACAAGGCGTCAGTGTTCGACCAGCTCACACTCACACACACACTCACACACACTTTTAAACATTTTTTTAAAATATTTTACATTAACATTTTTATTTCCAGTGAGGATCTTCTGCGCTTCAGATCTCAGACGCTCGTGTCTCTGTGGAGAAGCAAAGACATTCTCACAAGAAGAGAACGTCCCGAAGGAGTGTGTGTTATTTATTTGTTTAGACATTAGACTGCAGTGGAAAAACAAGAAACGGCCTCAAGGTTTACAGACTGTATATAATGTTCTGCAGCTTCACATGTTATGACATAATGTTCCACAATCAGAGAGGAAACTATCTGGAATATTCCTGAATAAATCATCAAAGTCCATTTCTGACACACTAAGAAAAGGCAAACTTATGAGATAAAGTCAAAATTATGAGACAAAAGGTCAAAATTATGATATACTAAGTCAAGTCAAGTCAAGTCAAGTCAAGTATATTTGTATAGCGCTTTTCACAATACAGATTGTATCAAAGCAGCTTCACAGTATTAAATTAAAATAATACAACAAGGTTTGTTTCTAGTGGAATTTATTGATAAAATCAAATTAGATATCCAGAATATCCCCAACTGAGCAAGCCAAAGGCAACAAGGTTTAATCAGGTTTAAGTCTGATTAAATAAGGTTTAATCAGGTTTAATCAGGTTTAAGTCTGATTAAATATTAAAAAGTTGAAATTATGAGATAAAATTACTCTTTATGTCATAATTATGATTTACAAAAGTGTGTTTTGTTCTTATGTGGCAGAGCTGTGAGTGTAATATTGCGTCTGATATTCAGATGATGATGATGATGATGATGATGTTTGTTTAGGGAACATGAAGATCTTCCTCATGTCAGACTGACTCTGATGCGAATGACCTCTGACCTCACGTCTGTGTCCCACACAATCACAGTAACGAGTTGAGATTTCATTTGATTCATTAATTCATGCAGTTCCTTTTGAATCACTATTAATATCAGGATCTGTGACTCAGGAGGGCAGAGAGAAGCTGACAGGAAGTGCAGTGAAGTCACTTCCTGTAGTCACTCACTGATCGGGATGAAGATACTCCATCTCCTTTGAATGCTCGTTTTTCCAAACGTTCCCAACATTATTAAATGTTGCCAGGAAATATTTAAACAATTGGACTGGAAAAACTCCAAACAGACTGAAAGTGATTATATAATATTGAGATGCATGTGTGTTCCTCCTGATCGCACAGAAACTGGAAACAGAGCAAGAGAAGCGCATGATGAACAGATGGAGGAATAAATTACTCTCTGCGCATATTAATGAACACGTTTGGAAAGGATAATATTATTCCCTGTCATATATGAGTGATTTCTGAAGTCTTGACGAACAGAGGACATGAACACCGGGGCTAGTTGTCACAATCATCACTCCCGCCAGTGAATATTTCTCTGGGTTTCATTTTGATAACCAGTTTATCTATAAACACAAACCTTAAAATACTGACTGCAAAAAACAACAGCGGGGCATGTTGTCACAGTGAGCCGTACAGCAAAACTGTGTCACTCGAAGCAACAATTAATTGCTGTTTTTTTTCTTCACATATTTTAGTAATCATCATAAATTAGGTATCAATGGAAAATCTAAATTCTTTCTGTGAAAACTGTTTTGAAATTGGTACTTTAAAACCTTTAAAACCACACATCTTGGTTACACACACGCCTCTGATTTTATAGCAATTTTGTGCCAAATTATTTTGTAAAACATTTCATATAAAATATAAACCGTTTAGTTCAGTTTGCTTTACAGTAAACTTAAACTTCTATAACTTTTGTACACTTTCATTTCATTGCTGTCAGTGTCTTCTTTAAAAGTGACCAACATTAGTCTGAATTTACAAACATTCATAAATTACTAACATTTACATTCAGATCTGATCAAAAACAGAGGCGACAGAGTCAGTGAACAAGTTAAACTGTAAAGCATGAAACAGCAGAAATATTAAAGAAAACAAACAATCATTGTTTTGGTCATCAAATATTGTCATAATAAACCGCATATATCTCTATCATGTAAGAGCTGCTGTAGTTTGTGGTATAAAGTGGCGCAGCGTTTGCTCTGATCTGTGTTTCTCTTCAGCCTCAGATGTTCCCATTTCATCTCAAACACTTTGATTGATCAGAGCTGCATTTCTCTGGCAGCGTTTCTCACTGTGCGGATGAAACAAACACACACAGGAACATTATTCCTCTCAGAAACAGGGTCATCTGTGGGTGTATCTCTGGGACAGCGATGATGTTTACATCTGCAGTGTTCAGATACACTCACACACACACACACTCTTCAGATCAATGCTTTATATCTATTCAGACACACGGCGCTTTCGAGGAGACGCTACTCACAGAATCACAGTCTGACGATCGAGTCTTCTGCGTCACACCGTGTGTTTATGAGGATCGTTCCCAGGAAAGACTGATATAAACAAACCTGGGACAGAGACAACGACTGACTCACACGAGAACGACTGACTCACACGAGAACGACTGACTCACACGAGAACGACTGATTCGCACGCGAACGACTGACTCACACGAGAACGACTGACTCACACGAGAACGACTGACTCGCACGAGAACGACTGACTCACACGAGAACGACTGACTCACACGAGAACGACTGATTCACACGCGAACGACTGACTCACACGAGAACGACTGATTCACACGAGAACGACCGATTCACACGAGAACGACTGATTCACACGAGAACGACTGATTCACACGAGAACGACTGACTCACACGAGAACGACTGACTCACACGAGAACGACTGACTCACACGAGAACGACTGACTCACACGAGAACGACTGACTCACACGAGAACGACTGATTCACACGAGAACGACTGACTCACACGAGAACGACTGATTCACACGAGAACGACTGACTCACACGAGAACGACCGACTCACACGAGAACGACCGATTCACACGAGAACGACTGACTCACACGAGAACGACTGACTCACACGAGAACGACTGACTCACACGAGAACGACTGATTCGCACGCGAACGACTGACTCGCACGAGAATGACCGATTCACACGAGAATGACCGATTCACACGAGAACGACTGACTCGCACGAGAACGACCGACTCACACGAGAACGACTGACTCGCACGAGAACGACTGATTCGCACAAGAAAGACTGACTCGCACGCGAACGACTGACTCACACGAGAACGACCGACTCACACGAGAACGACCGATTCACACGAGAACGACCGACTCACACGAGAACGACCGACTCACACGAGAACGACCGACTCACACGAGAACGAATGACTCACACGAGAACGACCGATTCACACGAGAACGACCGACTCACACGAGAACGACCGACTCACACGAGAACGACCGACTCACACGAGAACGACCGACTCACACGAGAACGACCGATTCACACGAGAACGACCGACTCACACGAGAACGACCGATTCACACGAGAACGACCGATTCACACGAGAACGACCGATTCACACGAGAACGACCGATTCACACGAGAACGACCGATTCTCACGAGAACGACTGACTCACACGAGAACGACTGACTCACACGAGAACGACTGATTCACACGAGAACGACCGACTCACACGAGAACGACTGATTCACACGAGAACGACCGATTCACACGAGAACGACTGACTCACACGAGAACGACGATTCACACGAGAACGACCGATTCACACGAGAACGACTGACTCACACGAGAACGACCGATTCACACGAGAACGACCGATTCACACGAGAACGACTGACTCACACGAGAACGACCGACTCACACGAGAACGACGGATTCACACGAGAACGACCGACTCACACGAGAACGACGGACTCACACGAGAACGACCGATTCACACGAGAACGACCGACTCACACGAGAACGACCGACTCACACGAGAACGACCGATTCACACGAGAACGACCGACTCACACGAGAACGACCGACTCACACGAGAACGACCGACTCACACGAGAACGACCGACTCACACGAGAACGACCGATTCACACGAGAACGACCGACTCACACGAGAACGACCGATTCACACGAGAACGACCGATTCACACGAGAACGACCGATTCACACGAGAACGACCGATTCACACGAGAACGACCGATTCTCACGAGAACGACTGACTCACACGAGAACGACTGACTCACACGAGAACGACTGATTCACACGAGAACGACCGACTCACACGAGAACGACTGATTCACACGAGAACGACCGATTCACACGAGAACGACTGACTCACACGAGAACGACGATTCACACGAGAACGACCGATTCACACGAGAACGACTGACTCACACGAGAACGACCGATTCACACGAGAACGACCGATTCACACGAGAACGACTGACTCACACGAGAACGACCGACTCACACGAGAACGACGGATTCACACGAGAACGACCGACTCACACGAGAACGACGGACTCACACGAGAACGACTGACTCACACGAGAACGACCGACTCGCACGCGAACGACTGATTCACACGAGAACGACCGACTCACACGAGAACGACTGATTCACACGAGAACGACCGATTCACACGAGAACGACCGATTCACACGAGAACGACCGACTCGCACGCGAACGACTGATTCACACGAGAACGACCGATTCTCACGAGAACGACTGACTCACACGAGAACGACTGACTCACACGAGAACGACTGATTCACACGAGAACGACCGACTCACACGAGAACGACTGATTCACACGAGAACGACCGATTCACACGAGAACGACTGACTCACACGAGAACGACGATTCACACGAGAACGACCGATTCACACGCGAACGACTGACTCACACGAGAACGACCGATTCACACGAGAACGACCGATTCACACGAGAACGACTGACTCACACGAGAACGACCGACTCACACGAGAACGACGGATTCACACGAGAACGACCGACTCACACGAGAACGACGGACTCACACGAGAACGACTGACTCACACGAGAACGACCGACTCGCACGCGAACGACTGATTCACACGAGAACGACCGACTCACACGAGAACGACTGACTCACACGAGAACGACAGATTCACACGAGAACGACCGACTCACACGAGAACGACTGACTCACACGAGAACGACTGACTCACACGAGAACGACCGACTCACACGAGAACGACTGACTCACACGAGAACGACCGATTCACACGAGAACGACCGATTCACACGAGAACGACTGACTCACACGAGAACGACCGATTCACACGAGAACGACTGACTCACACGAGAACGACCGATTCACACGAGAACGACTGACTCACACGAGAACGACCGATTCACACGAGAACGACCGATTCACACGAGAACGACCGATTCACACGAGAACGACTGATTCACACGAGAACGACCGACTCGCACGAGAACGACTGATTCACACGAGAACGACCGACTCACACGAGAACGACCGATTCACACGAGAATGACCGATTCACACGAGAACGACTGACTCACACGAGAACGACCGATTCACACGAGAACGACCGATTCACACGAGAACGACTGACTCACACGAGAACGACTGATTCACACGAGAACGACCGATTCACACGAGAACGACCGACTCACACGAGAACGACCGATTCACACGAGAACGACCGATTCACACGAGAACGACTGACTCACACGAGAACGACTGACTCACACGAGAACGACCGATTCACACGAGAACGACCGATTCACACGAGAACGACTGACTCACACGAGAACGACCGATTCACACGAGAACGACTGACTCGCACGAGAACGACTGACTCACACGAGAACGACCGATTCACACGAGAACGACTGACTCACACGAGAACGACTGACTCACACGAGAACGACCGATTCACACGAGAACGACTGACTCACACGAGAACGACTGATTCACACGAGAATGACTGACTCACACGAGAACGACTGACTCACACGAGAACGACCGATTCACACGAGAACGACTGATTCACACGAGAACGACTGATTCACACGAGAACGACCGATTCACACGAGAACGACTGACTCACACGAGAACGACCGATTCACACGAGAACGACTGACTCACACGAGAACGACTGACTCACACGAGAACGACCGATTCACACGAGAACGACTGACTCACACGAGAACGACCGATTCACACGAGAACGACTGACTCACACGAGAACGACTGACTCACACGAGAACGACCGATTCACACGAGAACGACCGATTCACACGAGAACGACTGACTCACACGAGAACGACCGATTCACACGAGAACGACTGACTCGCACGAGAACGACTGACTCACACGAGAACGACTGATTCGCACGAGAACGACCGACTCACACGAGAACGACTGATTTGCACATAAATGTGATCTTATGCACTACTTAATCTCTGTGTCTGATTTAAAGTGGACAGAATGCTAGATCTAATGAAAATAACAGTATTTTTTACCCTTCTGGTGAAGCATTGCACTGCAAACATCAATAACAGCTTTAAGTTGTGAATGCTGGCAGATGAGCGTGTATAAGCAGGACAATCCACGGCTAGTGCTTTGCTTCGGAGAGTTCTTTGCCTCCACATCGTGCATTAAAACTGTTTAACGCACAGCTAGCCGTGGATTACATGACCCACAGAACGAACAAGCGACGTCGAGTTCAGCTCTGCTAATAATGATCAGACTGAGAATCATGAGTTGAGAAACACATCAAAGGTCATCAGTGTCTGAAATCCAGTTTCATCACAGAAACTCTTACTCTTCATTTCCTCACAGATTTCACAAACGGCTCACAGAAACGCCGTCCAGACATGTGGAAATACTACTTGAGAAAGCCTTCGCATTCATTGACTTTTACAGCAACGTTACATAAAGAAATCATGAATGTCATTGAAATTCAGCACTGAAAGAGTCTGATGATTTATTAATGAGTGAAATACATGAAGTGGAGCTCCTCTGACCTGTGAACGCATGAAGCAGCGGCTGACCCTATAAACCGGCATTAATATTATATTTCTCTGAGCCAGACCTCATTTACCCGATGATGAATGTGTGATTTATCAGACACACAAAACACTGCAAACATCTGAGCCTTTAACTCAGTTTGACTCAGTGTGTGTGTGACACGGCCAGACGACAGCAGACGCATCACTTCCTGCCACACCGACACAATAGAGACTAATATTAGCAGAACACGGGGTTATTCTAGAACCTTCATGAAGAGAACCGACATCCAGATGCTTCAGGAGAAAGTGTGTGTATGAGAGTGTGAGTGTGTGTGTGTGTTTTCCTGAACATCAGTGGCATCTCTAGACCTGTAATTGTGGCACATCTGCAGTGTCAGGATGGAAATGCACAGTATTTATCATGAACATTATTTACAGATGAATCACTTCTGTTCGGGATCATTGAGCAAACCAATTATATGATCCAAATGTGCTTCGTAAATCTTAAAGAAAAAAAAGAAAATGTAATTAGATATTGACCCAAAGGTCCTATTAAAGACAAGCCTAGTTTCCACTGATGAACTGTTTAGTTCTCTATAAACATCAAAATAAACACTGATTCTCTGCTCAGAATCACATCGACAGTTCAGAATAAATAAAGCATAAACAGAATAAATCAGATCATTTATTATCTAATGTGAGAGCAGGAACTCATGGAAGAAACGCTCGTCTGACGGAAACTGTTATAATTAGCCTGGTTGTGCCTCTGTGAACTTGCACTCAGTAGTGTGGGACTCGAGAGTAAACAGGAAGAGCTGGAGGCGTTCGACGACTCAAACACTCCGAGTCGACTCTATCACACACTCCACACTGAGACCACCGCAACACACACATGGATACACACCAGGCCTCATCACACACTCCACACTGAGACCACTGCAACACACACATGGAGACACACCAGGCCTCATCACACACTCTACACTGAGAGACTACCGCAACACACACATGGATACACACCAGGCCTCATCACACACTCCACACTGAGACCACTGCAACACACACATGGATACACACCAGGCCTCATCACACACTCTACACTGAGAGACTACCGCAACACATGGATACACACCAGGCCTCATCACACACTCTACACTGAGAGACTACCGCAACACATGGAGACACACCAGGCCTCATCACACACTCTACACTGAGAGACTACCGCAACACATGGATACACACCAGGCCTCATCACACACTCTACACTGAGAGACTACCGCAACACATGGATACACACCAGGCCTCATCACACAATATTCAGGCATTTAAGATTTATGCATTTGGATTAAATGGTTTAAACATAAGCTAATAAACTTTAAGGGTTAGTTCATCCAAAAATGATCATTCTGTCATCGTTTTTTCCTGAATTACTTTCTTTCTTTCTGAGAAAAGTCTCAGTGTTTTCAGCTTTATTTCTACAGAGATAGAGATTGTTTTAAAGCAGCTTTCGAGAGATAAACAGGAGAATAATGAGCTCTAAACACAATAATAAACAGTCAATGGTCACCAACATTCTTCAAAATATCTTCTTCTGTGTTTCTGTGGGAAATGAAGTTATACTGTACAAGAGTTTCATGTTTGGGTGAACTGTCCCTTTAATGTGATGCATATTTGCCAGTCATTCATAAATGAAACAGGTCATATTTCTGTAATGTGTTTAACCAGCTTTATACATTTATCATGTACTTTAACTGAATATTGCTTGTTCCACACAGTCATATTTTTTCAAAGTTTTGAACTGACTACATTTTCTTAATAAACATTTATGTTGCTCCTACTCAATTGGAATAAATGCATTTTGAAAATATGATTTTTTAAATATAGTTAATAATAAGCTATGCCATGATTTTCTGCTTGCAGAAATCTGTTTCATTTTTGCATGAACATTGAGTTTAATACTAGTTTGTAGCTGTGTAATCCAAATGGATTTTAAATGCATAAATCTGACATTCAGGCCCGAGTGTGTGTGAGAGTGATGATGATGATGACGAAGCCTGTCGACCCGTCGAAACACTGGTTTATGATCCTGCAGCTCTTTTGGTGAAATCATAACCAGCCCGTTTCCTCTCATTCATCGGCGCGATGGGAAAGACGTTCACATCCTTCCTGCGGCTCTGACTCCACTCGCTCGCTCTGCCGAGGACGAGGCCAGACGCTCAAGAGCAACTATTGTCTTTTGTTTGTATCCTTAAGTCGCACACAATACACGGCTTTTCCTCCTCATATAAATAATCCCGTCCTCCTGAAAGAGCCGTGATTGGCTGAGCTCTCGCTGGATTCAAACATGTCCTGCTTTACTGTTTTCATCGGATCATAGCAGTCGTTGTGTTTCACAGGAATACGTTCATCATTTCAATGATCAGAGAAGAAAACAAGCTCACAATCACTGGATAAATGAACCAGCGGAATGATAATGAACGCTCAAACTGACTCGACAAACAGTCTAATTCTACCTGATTTAATTAAAACATTAAATAACAGCTGTACAGCAGGCGATCCACAGATCCTGACGGATGTTCACAGTGGACCTGATTCAGCATCAGTGATTCAGGAATAAAGCGTCTGTCTGAAATAAAGGAGAGTCTGTCGGACTGACAGTCATGTGACCTCTGACCCCTGACCCTAGGCCAGGACGTTGCTGCGCTTGCTGCTCCACACCACCAGCGTGACATCTGACCCCTGACCCTAGGCCAGGACGTCGCTGCGCTTGCTGCTCCACACCACCAGCGCCACCATGGCCAGCGTGAGGAAGACGGGGATGAGGATGAGGAGGGTGAGTGTGTGTTCGGGCGGGTCCAGGAACACCAGCTGGTCCAGGCTGCAGTTGGAGAAGAAGCGCTGGTGGACTCCGATGATGAAGCGCTCGACCAGCGGGTTCGGCCAGAAGCAGCCGATGTGTATGGCGTTCACCTCCGTGCAGGAGGAGAACATGTGATACTCCCTGAGGAGAGACAGAAGACACTCGTTACGCTGATATCACGGAGGAAACGCTCGTTACGCTGATATCACGGAGGAGCGTCAGTGACTCTCAGCTGATCCTCGACCTGTAGGAATACGACTCTATCACTGTACTCATATATCAGCTCCTTCAGGATTATCAGCAGCTGTAGTGTTTCTCTGTCAGGATTACCCTCCTCCCTCCCCAGCTCCGCCCGTCTCCATCAGGATTACCCTCCTCCCTCCCCAGCTCCGCCTGTCTCCGTCAGGATTGCCCTCCTCCCTCCCCAGCTCCGCCTGTCTCCCTCCCCAGCTCCGCCTGTCTCCGTCAGGATTACCCTCCTCCCTCCCCAGCTCCGCCTGTCTCCGTCAGGATTGCCCTCCTCCTTACCCAGCTCCGCCTGTCTCCCTCCCCAGCTCCGCCTGTCTCCGTCAGGATTACCCTCCTCCCTCCCCAGCTCCGCCTGTCTCCGTCAGGATCGCCCTCCTCCCTCCCCAGCTCCGCCTGTCTCCGTCAGGATTGCCCTCCTCCTTCCCCAGCTCCGCCTGTCTCCGTCAGGATTGCCCTCCTCCCTCCCCAGCTCCGCCTGTCTCCATCAGGATTGCCCTTCTATCTCCCCAGCTCTGCCTGTTTCCGTCAGGATTGCCCTCCTCCTTCCCCAGCTCCGCCTGTCTCCGTCAGGATTGCCCTCCTCCTTCCCCAGCTCCGCCTGTCTCCGACAGGATTGCCCTCCTCCTTCCCCAGCTCCGCCTGTCTCCGACAGGATTGCCCTCCTCCTTCCCCAGCTCCGCCTGTCTCCGTCAGGATTGCCCTCCTCCCTCCCCAGCTCCGCCTGTCTCCATCAGGATTGCCCTCCTCCCTCCTCCCTCCCCAGCTCTGCCTGTTTCCGTCAGGATTACCCTCCTCCCTCCCCAGCTCCGCCTGTCTCCCTCCCCAGCTCCGCCTGTCTCCCTCCCCAGCTCCGCCTGTCTCCGTCAGGATTGCCCTCCTCCTTCCCCAGCTCCGCCTGTCTCCCTCCCCAGCTCCGCCTGTCTCCGTCAGGATTGCCCTCCTCCCTCCCCAGCTCCGCCTGTCTCCCTCCCCAGCTCCGCCTGTCTCCCTCCCCAGCTCCGCCTGTCTCCCTCCCCAGCTCCGCCTGTCTCCCTCCCCAGCTCCGCCTGTCTCCGTCAGGATTGCCCTCCTCCTTCCCCAGCTCCGCCTGTCTCCCTCCCCAGCTCCGCCTGTCTCCGTCAGGATTGCCCTCCTCCCTCCCCAGCTCCGCCTGTCTCCGTCAGGATTGCCCTCCTCCCTCCCCAGCTCCGCCCGTCTCCGTCAGGATTACCCTCCTCCCTCCCCAGCTCTGCCTGTCTCCCTCCCCAGCTCCGCCTGTCTCCCTCCCCAGCTCCGCCTGTCTCCCTCCCCAGCTCCGCCTGTCTCCCTCCCCAGCTCCGCCTGTCTCCCTCCCCAGCTCCGCCTGTCTCCGTCAGGATTGCCCTCCTCCCTCCCCAGCTCCGCCCGTCTCCGTCAGGATTGCCCTCCTCCCTCCCCAGCTCCGCCTGTCTCCCTCCCCAGCTCCGCCTGTCTCCCTCCCCAGCTCCGCCTGTCTCCCTCCCCAGCTCCGCCTGTCTCCGTCAGGATTGCCCTCCTCCCTCCCCAGCTCCGCCCGTCTCCGTCAGGATTGCCCTCCTCCTTCCCCAGCTCCGCCTGTCTCCCTCCCCAGCTCCGCCTGTCTCCCTCCCCAGCTCCGCCTGTCTCCGTCAGGATTGCCCTCCTCCCTCCCCAGCTCCGCCCGTCTCCGTCAGGATTGCCCTCCTCCCTCCCCAGCTCCGCCTGTCTCCCTCCCCAGCTCCGCCTGTCTCCGTCAGGATTGCCCTCCTCCCTCCCCAGCTCCGCCTGTCTCCCTCCCCAGCTCCGCCTGTCTCCGTCAGGATTGCCCTCCTCCTTCCCCAGCTCCGCCTGTCTCCCTCCCCAGCTCCGCCTGTCTCCGTCAGGATTGCCCTCCTCCTTCCCCAGCTCCGCCTGTCTCCCTCCCCAGCTCCGCCTGTCTCCGTCAGGATTGCCCTCCTCCTTCCCCAGCTCCGCCTGTCTCCCTCCCCAGCTCCGCCTGTCTCCGTCAGGATTGCCCTCCTCCTTCCCCAGCTCCGCCTGTCTCCCTCCCCAGCTCCGCCCGTCTCCGTCAGGATTGCCCTCCTCCTTCCCCAGCTCCGCCTGTCTCCCTCCCCAGCTCCGCCCGTCTCCGTCAGAATTGCCCTCCTCCCTCCCCAGCTCCGCCCGTCTCCGTCAGGATTGCCTTCCTCCCTCCCCAGCTCCGCCTGTCTCCCTCCCCAGCTCCGCCTGTCTCCCTCCCCAGCTCCGCCTGTCTCCGTCAGGATTGCCCTCCTCCTTCCCCAGCTCCGCCTGTCTCCCTCCCCAGCTCCGCCTGTCTCCGTCAGGATTGCCCTCCTCCTTCCCCAGCTCCGCCTGTCTCCCTCCCCAGCTCCGCCCGTCTCCGTCAGGATTGCCCTCCTCCTTCCCCAGCTCCGCCTGTCTCCCTCCCCAGCTCCGCCCGTCTCCGTCAGAATTGCCCTCCTCCCTCCCCAGCTCCGCCCGTCTCCGTCAGGATTGCCCTCCTCCTTCCCCAGCTCCGCCTGTCTCCCTCCCCAGCTCCGCCCGTCTCCGTCAGAATTGCCCTCCTCCCTCCCCAGCTCCGCCCGTCTCCGTCAGGATTGCCCTCCTCCCTCCCCAGCTCCACCCGTCTCCATCAGGATTTGGCGTTCTCCCTGAATCAGACTAAAATTCTCCAATTATGTTGTACATTAAAATTAATTGATATCTGCAATACATTCATGTTGGTTGTGTTCTGTTTACCCTGAGGGGTTATTGCTAATCCATGCTAGGCTAACCAGAACAGAACCAGACCGCCAATCCTAACTGCATGCTAACTGTCAATCATATCTGACGATAGTGGTCCTGACAGAACACACGTTATTACTGATATCATGGAGAAAAGCAGCTCTTTCCTTTTAATGTTAATCAGTGGATCAGTAATTTCCTTCAGGAAGGCAGTCAGAGACACAGAGCTTTTTAAACGAATCTGTCGATCACACACACACACACACACACACACGAGCTCAGCGCTTTATACACTAATAAACACTCAGCGCTCGTTCCCTTTTCAACGTCATAATTTATATCATAATACGCAGATGCTCTTCCTCACACTAAACTCCTGATCGACCAATGAAAACACAAAACTAATACTGGCATGAAGAACATGGACACTGAATGTGTGTGTGTGAGTGAGAGAGTGTGAGTGAGTGTGTCTGTGGAGCCCATTAGTACCGTCCTCACTAAATCTTTATTGGTCATGTGATCGTATCATTCGTTCATCAGGGACAGAAGCAAAAACACACACACACACACACACACACACACACACACACACACACACACACACACACACACACACACACACACACACACACACACACACACACACACACACACACACACACACACACACACACACACACACTGTTCATCTGCTGATGTTATCATGGAGAAAGCTGAAGCAGACTCTAGATAAAGATGATCTGCTGATCTTGAGGAGTGTGTGAGACACGATTGAGCTGATGAATCTCCAACACTGAGATCTAACACACACACACACACACACACACACGAGTCTGGGAAAATGAACTCCACGACTTAATAAATGAAATTAAAGAGGTTTCCTGTGATTGGTATGCAAATGAACGGATGTGTCTGAGCCGGGATTGGTCCTCGAGGACTGAGGTCTGGACACACACATACACACACACACACACACAGTAATTGGGGTCGTGTTGTGACCCGCTAATGGCCAGTCCAGCGGGTCAGCAAAAGTTCAGTCTCTGCAGCTCGTTCATATCTGACTATTATTATCAGCAGGATTAATGTGACCAGATGCTAAAATTAAAAAGTTATTTCTCAATGTTCTCTGAACGTTCAAAAAACCTAAAAAACGTTACATTGTATCATTCTTCAAACTTTATGTGAATGTTACTTTCGAATGTTCTCTGAATGTTCTGAAACAAGTGGTAACATTTAAAAACGTGAGATGAACATCCAACTAAAACGTTTCTAAAAAAAAAAAAAAATTGCTCCATGAATGATGAATAAATATTGTTTTGAGAACATTATTAAAGACCAGAGAACTTTGATCAAACGTTCTATTAATGTTACTGGAAGAACGTTTGATCACTTTGAGAGAATGTTCCCTGTTAGCAGAGACGAACAGAAATTAATTGTTTAAAAGACACTGTTCAGTAATATTAGGAATAATCACTGTCTTCTGTCTGGATGCTTTACAGCTGAACTTACATTTGTTTCACATTTGATGATGTTTGATAATTGATTCTGTTATTTGTTATTAGCAGTGAAGTGGCTGTGAACATCAGAACTTTAAAAAGCGCTGGAGAAATAACGCTGATCGACTGATTCATTAAACACCAGAAACACAACGTTTATGCGCATCAAATATGTGAATCTAGAGCTTAAGATTTATTATAAATGAATATTCTTCACTTATACTGAAACACGAGATCCGTCTGGTCATGAGCAGCTGTGCTGAGGGACAGGGTTATGATGAACGACACGATGATCGACACACACACACACACACACACACACACACACACACACACACACACACACACACTGATGATGTTCACCTGATGAAGTGTGTGAGGTTGCATCTGTCGCCTGGATGGATCTGCTTCATGTCTGCAGTGAATGTCTCTCCACATCTCTCCATCTCCATCAGAAGAAGACTCTGGTTACAGTGGATCCGCAGCGTGTGTGTGACGGGCGGGTCAGCGCCGTCTGTGTGTGAAGAGACACGCGTCAGTCCAACACACACACACACACACACACACACACACACACACACACACACACACACACACACACACACACACACACACACACCTGAGACACCAGACTCACCTGATAAGCCTCTCGCCACCAGCGCCTTCACTGCTGATAGAACAACACACAGTTTCAGTTTCACATCTGAGATTCTGTACAAGCATTTCACTTTAATGGCAGAAAACTCAGCAAATCCCTGTTTACACAGGTCAAATATATGAAGTAAACCTGTAAGAAAACACTATTATGAACTGCATTTCTGAATGAATCTGAATAATTTTCTCTAGAGCTGAAATTTAATCATAATCGATGAACTTTGCAGCATTACTGTTATTTTTTCAGGTTAATACTGTGGAGCTGCTGTACTGCATAAATTACTTGACTTTAAACAATTTACAACCATGGTTGTATTTTAAACCCACACCAAACTCACCAAGTCCTTAATATATTCTTCAGCAGGATCTCATGCTTTGCTCCAGTGATCATGAGTGACGGACAGCAGATTCTCTAGACCTTATTCTACTCTACAGCATCAGGTCTGCATGTTAATGCTGCTCCGCCATCTAGACCAGCCTACACCAGCCTAGACCAGCCTACACCAGCCTAGACCAGCCTACACCAGCCTAGACCAGCCTAAACCAGCCTAGACCAGCCTAAACCAGCCTAGACCAGCCTACACCAGTCTAAACCAGCCTAAACCAGTCTAATCCAGCCTAGACCAGCCTAAACCAGCCTAGACCAGCCTACACCAGTCTAAACCAGTCTAGACCAGCCTAGACTAGTCTAAACCAGCCTAGACCAGCCTAAACCAGTCTAAACCAGCCTACACCAGCCTAAACCAGTCTAGACCAGTCTAAACCAGCCTAAGCCAGTCTAAACCAGCCTAGACCAGTCTAAACCAGTCTAGACCAGCATAGACCAGTCTAGACCAGCCTAAGACAGTCTAGACCAGCCTAGACCGTCTAGACCAGCCTAGACCAGTCTAGACCAGCCTAGACCAGTCTAAACCAGCCTAAACCAGCCTAAGCCAGTCTAAGCCTAGACCAGTCTAAACCAGCCGGAGCAGCATGTAAATGGAGCCGGTCTTCAGCGGGTCTGTCCGTGTCTGAAGAGACGCTTGGATATTCTCTGTATCAGACAGACGGCAGGACACAAGCTTCCCTTTCATGCTGAGTTTACACTCTCACACCAGCATTTACTCTCTGGGCGGTTTAGAAAGTCAGTGTTTGTCCTCGTGTTTCCAAACCTTGATTACATGTGCACTAGTGTTCAGTGCAAACGTCATGTGACTGCAGAGGTGTAGTAATGTAGAGCACGAGTCTGTCACACACACACACACACACACACACACACACACACACACACACACACACACACACACACACACGCACGCACGCACGCACGCACACACACACACGCCTTGAGGACTCGAGTGTTATTGTGCTGAATATAGCGTTTCCTGCGCCGGACACAGACGAGGCCCGGGATAATGTTCAGAAGCACTGGAGTTTCCCTGAGAAGCTTCTGAATCCTGTGGGATCATCGGCCTGAAGTCTGTCCGTCATCCCGGATCAGAGGAACACTGTGAGAAACACTGGAACACTGGAGTAAACCATGTAAACCACAGCGTCCTGAACCATCAGACTCATTTACACACAATTAATGTGAAAGCCTGATGATGCGCACTCATGCAAACTCATTTTAAAGGGGACATTATGCCTCTTTTCTCCAGATGTTTAAATCTCTGGCGTCTCCAGAATGAGTCTGTGAAATTTTAGCTCAAAATATCAGATCATTTATTACAGCTTATCAAATTTGCCCCTTTTAGGATGTGAGCAAAATCTCGCCGTTTTTGTGTGTGTCCCTTTAAATGCAAATGAGCTTTAGCTCCGCCTCCATTCAGAAGAGGGCGGAGTCTTTACACGAGCTTCAGAAACTCCAGCAATAACAGAACAGGCCAATCTCACTCATCCAGAATCCCAGAATAACCAGTAGCGAGTGCAGCCTTACGGAGAGACTCAGGAAGAGTTTCTGAATGTTAGTGGAGACATTTCTGTAGTTGTTGTGGAGTTACATTGATCATCTCATCATGTTTAACTTTGAAAACAAAACACAGTTACTGGGTTTCACTGTTCATGTTTTCTGGGTTGTTAGAAGCACGGATTATAGCAGGTAAACACGGGAAAACTCAGATTTTCATGATTTCAGATTTTCCCTCACATCAAACTCGTAAAACAATTTCTCATTAATAATTCCTAATATTGAAAATATTCCCCATGTGTGTGTGTCCCGGCCTCAGGATCACGGCAGTGCAACTGTGAACAGTGAACTGGGTCTCACACTCATGATGGGAATGTAAACGATGCGGTTTCTCATCATCAACTCCAGCTCGACGACTCCGTCTTCTCTTCCCTGCCTTCACTTCTTAGATTATATTGTTTGTTTGCACCATATTGATATTTATATGAAACAGCTTATACAAATGAAGCACTGAGGTGATAATGTGCGTTGTCATAGCGACGGCTCCGTCCACTCAGAGCGAAGGGAAAAAACAATCAGCCAATCAGACGGAACGACAGGAGAGCAATTAAACTGTCTGTGTATGAGTGTGTGTGTGTGTGTCTGTATGTGTGTGTGTGTGTGTGTGTGTGTCTGTACGAGTGAGTGTGTGTGTGTGTGTGTGTGTGTGTGTCTGTACGAGTGTGTCTGTGTGTGTGTGTGTGTGTGTGTGAGTGATGTGGGCATATTCACAACAGTGTAATGGTCATTTTGAATGACCGTCACACACTGACGAGACACACACACACACACACACACTAATGACAGCTGATGGCGCTGCAGGATCACAGCCTCAATTAAATTCTGAAATGAAAGGTGTTTCTGCGCTTCCTAATGGAATTCGTCCAATTCTCCTTCGCAATCTCCTTGCAGTCACTTCAGTTTAGTGTTTCAGGGTTGAGTGTGTGTGTGTGTGTGTGTGTGTGTGTGTGTGTCACTGCTTGCTCACACAAACACACTCGCTCTTAATCACTGATGGATCTTAATTAAACACGCCTGTGCTTCTCATTTACATCTCGCAGGTGCTTTTATTCAGAGCGCATCAGTGTGTGTGTGTGTGTGTGTGTGTGAGTGTGTGTGTGTGTGTGTGTGTGTGTGTGTGAATCTAACCCCATGATGTTCTTTATCAGCTGAATTACAAACACTGTGGTTCACATCAGTCTTATCAGACAAATATATAATATAATTATTAATTATACCAGATATATGATCCTCACGTGTAAACTCTGAGCGGATGCAGAAGTATTGGAGTGTTTTCCAACAGTCTTTCTCTTAGTGAGATTTACTAGAAATGTGAGTTGAGATGTTCTCCAGAGTCTCTCTCACACACACTGACAGGATGAAGACCAGCGCTCGAGTGAGTGCCCTCGACTGCAGAGGTCAAGAGGTCAAAGCTCAGCTGGAAAGGTCAAACTGCATTCAGAGAGCATGATGGGAATAAGGAAGAACATGAGGTTTAGATCGTGAGCAGAACGACTAACTCTAAAATGAAAACTCAATAATCTGATATTGATCTGAAACCTCTCAGCCAATCAGATGTCAGTATAATATGAAGATGGATGTTGTATTATTGTATGGCGTTTCTGACCGTCGTGCGCAGACACTTCATCACTCGCTCTCGTTCCCGCGTCGAATCTGTTCCTCAGGACAATCACATCTGATCAAATCAATATTAGCTGTGATGAAAGAGGCTCTCGGAGGAACTCGGATGCATTAACCGGACACTCAAACGCTGGGAATAATCAACGTTTGTTCATGTTTCTGAAAGAGTCTCTTCTGCTTTTCTTCGGCCAGTTAAAGGAGAACTCCAGTCAATTTTAACATTGAGCTCATTTTTTTGTACATTTGGAGTGCTGTCAGTACAGAGAACAACGACACAAATCTGTGTTTCCTACGGCGAGTTATCCTCGTTTTAAAATCTGCACCCTGTTGACTTCAATGGGGCAAGTTTTAAACCTGCTTTTAGCCTCTTAACATCCTTGATGTGTCATTACAAGTGCACAGGTCATGTGAGTGATTCCTTCGGAGTGAACGCGGGTGAATCTGACTGCAGTAGATGTGAAAGATATGAATAAAAATGATGTTTATTCAGCCAGCGCACATACCTGTATTTACATCCTGTTTTCGGTCGACGTCCACAGTAGTCGATTGTCGAGTTCACGCGCGTGATCATAGGTACTAAAAACCTTGCGATCTCAAAACTCCGGCCAGTTGATAATACCTAGAATATCTAAATCGACTGCTGGCGGTAGAATGGACCTGCGCCTGGACCCGATGTCATAGCCGGGTGCTGAAGTGCCAACTAGTCTCTCCCTATGGAGGATCCCTTTCCCACTCTACAGATAAAGCGCTGTCGGGAGAATCTGCCCCGAAGTGACAAAATTCTGTATCAAAATGTTAAGGCCAGACAAGTAGTTTTTTAAGGCTTGCTTTGTAGGGAATTACAAACCTGCGCACATATCTTCACACGCGCACACCAGTAGCCTGAACTGGTAATGCTCATGTGCGCCGTCAGCGTTCCCACAGGTCTCGCGCTTAAAGTCCGCATGAACCGGAAGTTGCAAACGACTTTTCTCCAGTGCTGTGACGTATTTCCCAGTGAAAAGGAATATTGAACAGAGGGCAGGGTTTTACTCTAGCGCTCCTCCTCTCCATCTCTCGCTCATTACAGACTAACGGTTTGAGGAGTGGTTAAGCGTTTCTCAACCCAAGCCGTCAAGCATACGTCATCAGGGAAGGTCCTCCAAGGCAGAGAGGAGGGGCATTTTCAGATTTTGATTAAAGATTACGAAGCCAAAACATTTTTTTCCGTGTTTTAACTTGCACGGATTAATTGTTCACCACAAGACTAGTAATATGCGCTAACAAAGTAAATAGGGTCCATTTTGATTTCAGTTGGACTTTAAAGTCTGTGTAGAGTTTCCTGTGAGAACGGTGTCGTGTTAGCGGCCCCTAAGTATAATAACTAATGATCGTTGCGACGGAAGCGAATCAATCAAACTAACTTTAGCTGGAAAATAACTTTATTCAAGAACCGCTATAAAGCCAAAACAATCTCTGTTACTTTAAACTATCCTTGCATCTGTAAAGCTGCTTTGGAACAACATCACTAAAAGCGCTATATAAATGAAGATGACTAGACTTATTTATTTAATCAAAAATACTGTAAAACAGTGAAATATTATTACACTTAAAATAGCTGTTTTCTATGTGAATATATAGTCAAATGTAACATCTAGTGAAGGCAGAAAGGTGCTGGTGACCCCTGTGTGCTGTAGTGAACAGCAGCGGATCATTAATGTCTAATAATTCAGTAAACGAGTTTTATTTCTAGAAGCTTATCAGTAAAGTAGCATCTGTGCACTCAGTCTCCAGTGTAACTGCACACGCATAGACCTCACACTTGTTCATTTGTTTTTTATTTTATTACAAAATTTTCACTTTTAAAGCAACGTTTACTCAAAGGCTACATACTAATATTTGAATGCATTGTTTACTTCATTAATAATAATAATTAATTGTAACTTATTTAATTTTCTTCATATTTGTTTTTTCAAACAGTTTCTGCTGTGAGTGTGACATTTCTCCAGTAGGGTTAGTGACAGCAGGACACGTGAGTCTCTCACACACACACACACACACACACACACACACACACACACACACACACACACACACACACACACACCAGCGCTCGTGTCACTCTTCATCACAGTCACTCTCACACGGGCACCTGCTCTCTCACACACACACACACACACACACACACACCAGTGCTCGTGTCACTCTTCATCACAGTCACTCTCACACGGGCACCTGCTCTCTCACACACACACACACACACACACACACACACACACACACACACACACACACACAAGCGCTCGTGTCACTCTTCATGACACAGTCACTCTCACACGGGCACCTGCTCTCACACACACACACACACACACACACACACACACACACACACACACACACACACACACACACACACACACACACAAGCGCTCGTGTCACTCTTCATGACACAGTCACTCTCACACGGGCACCTGCTCTCACACACACACACACACACACACACACACACACACACACACACACACACACACACACACACACACACACACACAAGCGCTCGTGTCACTCTTCATGACACAGTCACTCTCACACGGGCACCTGCTCTCTCACACACACACACACACACACACACACACACACACACACACACACACACACACACACACACACAAGCGCTCGTGTCACTCTTCATGACACAGTCACTCTCACACGGGCACCTGCTCTCACACACACACACACACACACACACACACACACACACACACACACACACACACACACACACACACACAAGCGCTCGTGTCACTCTTCATGACACAGTCACTCTCACACGGGCACCTGCTTTCACACACACACACACACACACACACACACACACACACACACACACACACACACACACACACACACACACACACACACACACACACACACACACACACACACACACACACACCAGCGCTCGTGTCACTCTTCATCACAGTCACTCTCACACGGGCACCTGCTCTCTCACACACACACACACACACACACACACACACACACACACACACACACACACACACACACACACACCAGCGCTCGTGTCACTCTTCATCACAGTCACTCTCACACGGGCACCTGCTCTCTCACACACACACACACACACACACACACAAGCGCTCGTGTCACTCTTCATGACACAGTCACTCTCACACGGGCACCTGCTTTCACACACACACACACACACACACACACACACACACACACACACACACACACACACACACACCAGCGCTCGTGTCACTCTTCATCACAGTCACTCTCACACGGGCACCTGCTCTCTCTCACACACACACACACACACACACACACACACACACAGAAACTGAATCATTATGACGACTGTAACTATAGGCAGAAAGTTAATAAAGAGAATACACTCGAGCTCCTGTGAGTGTGTGTGTTTCTCTTTCACAACACATGCGTGTGTTTGCTAAATCACTCGTGCAACTGTCTGTCTCAATCCACAACACGACTGAAGACATCTGCGCTTCACATCAGTGATCACACACACACACACACACACACACACACACACACACTACAGAGCCGCTGACAGTGATCACACACACACACACACACACACACTCCATCGAGCCGCTGACAGTGATCACACATACACACACACACACACACACTCCATCGAGCCGCTGACAGTGATCTCACTCACACACTCACACACACACACACACACACACACACTCCATCGAGCCGCTGACAGTGATCACACATACACACACACACACACTCCATCGAGCCGCTGACAGTGATCACACACACACACACACACACACACTCCATCGAGCCGCTGACAGTGATCACACACACACACACACACTCCATCGAGCCGCTGACAGTGATCACACACACACACTCACACACACACACACACTCCATCGAGCCGCTGACAGTGATCACACACACACACTCCATCGAGCCGCTGACAGTGATCACACACACACACACACACTCCATCGAGCCGCTGACAGTGATCACACACACACACACACACTCCATCGAGCCGCTGACAGTGATCACACACACACACACACACACACACTCACTCCATCAAGCCGCTGACAGTGATCACACACACACACACTCACTCCATCGAGCCGCTGACAGTGATCACACACACACACACACACACACACACACACACACACACTCCATCGAGCCGCTGACAGTGATCACACACACACACACACACACACATACACTCCATCGAGCCGCTGACAGTGATCTCACACACACACACACACACACACACACACTCCATCGAGCCGCTGACAGTGATCACACACACACACACACACACACACACACACACACACACACACACACTCCATCGAGCCGCTGACAGTGATCACACACACTCACACACACACACACACACACACACACTCCATCGAGCCGCTGACAGTGATCTCACACACACACACACACACACACACTCCATCGAGCCGCTGACAGTGATCTCACTCACACACACACACACACACACTCCATCGAGCCGCTGACAGTGATCTCACACACACACACACACACTCCATCGAGCCGCTGACAGTGATCTCACACACACACACACACACACTCCATCGAGCCGCTGACAGTGATCACACACACACACACACACACACTCCATCGAGCCGCTGACAGTGATCACACACACACACACACACACACACACACACACACACACACACACTCCATCGAGCCGCTGACAGTGATCACACACACTCACACACACACACACACACACACACACACACACTCCATCGAGCCGCTGACAGTGATCTCACACACACACACACACACACACACTCCATCGAGCCGCTGACAGTGATCTCACTCACACACACACACACACACACTCCATCGAGCCGCTGACAGTGATCTCACACACACACACACACACTCCATCGAGCCGCTGACAGTGATCACACACACACACACACACTCCATCGAGCCGCTGACAGTGATCTCACACACACACTCCATCGAGCCGCTGACAGTGATCTCACACACACACACACACACACTCCATCGAGCCGCTGACAGTGATCACACACACACACACTCCATCGAGCCGCTGACAGTGATCACACACACACACACACACACACATACACTCCATCGAGCCGCTGACAGTGATCACACACACACACACACACACACACACACATACACTCCATCGAGCCGCTGACAGTGATCACACACACACACACACACACACACACACATACACTCCATCGAGCCGCTGACAGTGATCACACACACACACACAGAACGAGTGTGAGTGATGGAGAACAGATGTTTCTACTGTAAGAACATGTTTCTGCTGTTCAGACAAGACTCCTGATGACAACAAATCACATTAAACTTTCCACATACAGTCACACTTCAGACGAGGAGATGCTCGTTCCTCACACACACACACACACACACACTCCATCGAGCCGCTGACAGTGATCACACACACACACACACACACACACTCATCTTCATCTTTAGGGATGCAGGATATTGCATTTTGGCCGATATTCGATATGCCGATATTTTCAAACTAATTTTGTCCGATACCGATATATATATACACATTTTCCCCCTGATATATTTACACTTTAATTTTACTGAAGAGAAATCCAAGTCTCTCTCCTGTACTACCTTTACCGTATTACACTCATGTGTTGTAGATAGGCAATACACAAGACAAACAAAACAACATTTGTTTCTACCATAAATGTATAATTTTACAAATGTAGACAGACATTCACCCCTGAAAAATAGGCAAATGATTTCACTTGGAGAATAAATTATATGCCAGTGCCACATTTTATTTTTAAATTCAGACTTCAAACTTCAGTCCTTAGGAGTAAAATAAATAAAAATAAATGTTATTCTACTTGAACAGGTCTACCAAATGCTCCCCTGTTTCCGGTGCTGATGCAGTGGCGACCCGTTCATGTAACCTGTAAGGGTGGCGCTGCCAATAAAGCAACTACAAGCAGTCACAACGAACCGCAAAAGTAATGATTATGAATATGTCAAATATAGCAAGGAGACATTTTACTTGTTTACTAATAAACAAGTGTTTTCTGTGTCGGCTGCAAAGATGAAGTTGACGATGACTCGCGATCTCCGCAGTAGTGAACGCGCCAGAGAGAAATGCACATTTCGGATTACATAGTTTTCTTTCGTTTTGAATTGTTCTGTTTAAAAATATGATTTCAAGCGTTCTGTAGATAATAGATATATTTCTCAGGTCTGTGAGGCAAGTAGGCTATGCTGAGTTTCGTTTCATTTATGAGACTAGCTCCAGTTCAATCGCGGGCGCCTCCGTGTCGTGATATCTATTATCTATTATCTGCTTTACTTATTTATTAATCCAGGCAATTGGTTGATGAAACATTGATTAAAATTAAGATACAATTAATACAAAACGAAATTCACTTAGAAAGGCTTTGTGCTTCTGCTTGAGGTCTCTGTGGAAGTTTTAAAGCAGTCTCTTTTAGTGCCGCTTTCAGAGCGCTCACGTCCGTAACCGAGAACTGCCACTGGTTTTCCTCATAAATGCGAACATTTATTAAAATAAAATAAAATAAAATAAAATAAAATGAATATTTTATGCTCTATGGAGAGCATAGTAGCTTGGAGAGTTTACATTAGTAAGCTACAGGACATCGTCTTTCAAAACATGACCTGCACCAAAGAGAAAAAAAATTACTGCGTCATTGTACCCAGCACTTCTGAAAATGCACTTGCGAATGCATCTCTGTCCCCAGCACATCTCAAACCAAACTGACCCCATGCTGGAAATGCCTCCACATGTTAAGTTGCTGGCCCTCATGCACAGTCGTCACGTGCACATAGGAAACACACCACCCTATCGGCAAGGCTCATCGGCAGAAATGATCATATCGGCCGATGATGGTCATTTAAAGCTTTTATCGGCCGATACCGATGTTGTGCTGAAATCATCGTGCATCCCTACTGTGCTTCTCTCACACTGAGCGGCTCCCTACACTGTTCTCGTTCCTCACACACACACACACACACACACACACACACACACACACACACAACACACACACACACACACACTTCTTCATCTTCATCTTCCTCATGTCTCTGTGCTTCTCTCACACTGAGCGGCTCCCTACACTGCTCTCGTTCCTCACACACACACACACACACACACACACACACACACACACACACACACACACACACTTCTTCATCTTCATCTTCCTCATGTCTCTGTGCTTCTCTCACACTGAGCGGCTCCCTACACTGTTCTCGTTCCTCACACACACACACACACACTTCTTCATCTTCATCTTCCTCATGTCTCTGTGCTTCTCTCACACTGAGCGGCTCCCTACACTGCTCTCGTTCCTCACACACACACACACACACACACACACTTCTTCATCTTCATCTTCCTCATGTCTCTGTGCTTCTCTCACACTGAGCGGCTCCCTACACTGCTCTCGTTCCTCACACACACACACACACACACTTCTTCATCTTCATCTTCCTCATGTCTCTGTGCTTCTCTCACACTGAGCGGCTCCCTACACTGCTCTCGTTCCTCACACACACACACACACACACTTCCTCATCTTCATCTTCCTCATGTCTCTGTGCTTCTCTCACACTGAGCGGCTCCCTACACTGCTCTCGTTCCTCACACACACACACACACACACTTCTTCATCTTCATCTTCCTCATGTCTCTGTGCTTCTCTCACACTGAGCGGCTCCCTACACTGCTCTCGTTCCTCACACACACACACACACACACTTCTTCATCTTCATCTTCCTCATGTCTCTGTGCTTCTCTCACACTGAGCGGCTCCCTACACTGCTCTCGTTCCTCACACACACACACACACACTTCTTCATCTTCATCTTCCTCATGTCTCTGTGCTTCTCTCACACTGAGCGGCTCCCTACACTGTTCTCGTTCCTCACACACACACACACACACACACACACACACACACACACACACACACACACACACACACACACACACTTCTTCATCTTCATCTTCCTCATGTCTCTGTGCTTCTCTCACACTGAGCGGCTCCCTACACTGCTCTCGTTCCTCACACACACACACACTTCTTCATCTTCATCTTCCTCATGTCTCTGTGCTTCTCTCACACTGAGCGGCTCCCTACACTGTTCTCGTTCCTCACACACACACACACACACACACACACTTCTTCATCTTCCTCATGTCTCTGTGCTTCTCTCACACTGAGCGGCTCCCTACACTGCTCTCGTTCCTCACACACACACACACTTCTTCATCTTCATCTTCCTCATGTCTCTGTGCTTCTCTCACACTGAGAGGCTCCCTACACTGCTCTCGTTCCTCACACACACACACACACACACACACACACACACTTCCTCATCTTCATCTTCCTCATGTCTCTGTGCTTCTCTCACACTGAGCGGCTCCCTACACTGCTCTCGTTCCTCACACACACACACACACACACACACACACACACACACACACACACACACACACACACACACACACACACTTCTTCATCTTCATCTTCCTCATGTCTCTGTGCTTCTCTCACACTGAGCATCTCCCTACACTGCTCTCGTTCCTCACTCACACACACACACACACACACACACACACACACACACACACACACACACACACACACACACACACACACACACTTCATCTTCCTCATGTCTCTGTGCTTCTCTCCCTACACTGCTCTTGTTCCCATTAGGATTCCTCCTGTATTTCAGTGTGTTGATTCATTAGCAGCTCAGGATCATGAGGATGAGGATCACTGAGGGATGCTGGGAAAACTGTAACCTTCTCAATGACACACTCTGGCTCTGAGCGTGTGTGAGCGTATGTGAGTCTGTGTGAGCGTATGTGAGTCTATATGAGCGTATGTGAGTCTGTGTGAGCGTATGTGAGTCTGTATGAGCGTATGTGAGTCTGTGTGAGCGTATGTGAGTCTATATGAGCGTATGTGAGTCTGTATGAGCGTATGTGAGTCTATATGAGCGTATGTGAGTCTATGTGAGCGTATGTGAGTCTATATGAGCGTATGTGAGTCTATATGAGCGTATGTGAGTCTATGTGAGCGTATGTTAGTGTTTATGTGAGTGTTTGTGAGCGTGTGTGAGTGTGTGTGTGAGCGTATGTGAGTGTATGTTATGTGAGTGTATGTGAGTGTTTGTGAGCGTGTGTGTGTGTGAACGTATGTGAGTCTATGTGAGCTGATGTGAGTCTATATGAGCGTATGTGAGCGTGTGTGAGTGAGCGTGTGTGTGTGAGCGTATGTGAGTCTATATGAGCGTATGTGAGTCTATGTGAGCGTATGTGAGTCTGTATGAGCGTATGTGAGTCTATATGAGCGTATGTGAGTCTGTATGAGCGTATGTGAGTCTATATGAGCGTATGTGAGCGTGTGTGAGTGAGCGTGTGTGTGTGAGCGTATGTGAGTCTATATGAGCGTATGTGAGTCTATGTGAGCGTATGTGAGCGTGTGTGAGTGAGCGTGTGTGTGTGAGCGTATGTGAGTCTATATGAGCGTATGTGAGTCTATGTGAGCGTATGTGAGTCTATGTGAGCGTATGTGAGTCTATATGAGCGTATGTGAGTCTATGTGAGCGTATGTGAATCTGTATGAGCGTATGTGAGTCTATATGAGTGTTTGTGAATCTGTATGAGCGTATGTGAGTCTATATGAGCGTATGTGAGCGTGTGTGAGTGAGCGTGTGTGTGTGAGCGTATGTGAGTCTATATGAGCGTATGTGAGTCTATGTGAGCGTATGTGAGTCTATGTGAGCGTATGTGAGTCTATATGAGCGTATGTGAGTCTGTATGAGCGTATGTGAGTCTATATGAGCGTATGTGAGTCTATATGAGTGTTTGTGAGCGCGTGTGAGTGTGTGTGTGTGAGCGTGTTATGTGAGTGTATGTGAGTGTTTGTGAGCGTGTGTGTGTGAGCGTATGTGAGTGTATGTGAGTCTATGTGAGCGTATGTTAGTGTTTATGTGAGTGTTTGTGAGCGTGTGTGAGCGTGTGTGTAAGCGTATGTGAGTGTATGTTATGTGAGTGTATGTGAGTGTTTGTGAGCGTGTGTGTGTGTGAACGTATGTGAGTCTATGTGAGCTGATGTGAGTCTATATGAGCGTATGTGAGTCTATATGAGTGTTTGTGAGCGTGTGTGAGTGAGCGTGTGTGTGTGAGCGTATGTGAGTCTATATGAGCGTATGTGAGTCTATGTGAGCGTATGTGAGTCTATGTGAGCGTATGTGAGCGTGTGAGCGTTTGTGCGTCTGTGAGCGTTTGTGAGCGTGTGTGAGTCTATATGAGTGTTTGTGTGTGTGTGTGAGTGAGCGTGTGTGTGTGAGCGTATGTGAGTCTATATGAGTGTTTGTGAGCGTGTGTGTGTGAGCGTATGTGAGTCTATGTGAGCGTATGTGAGTCTATGTGAGCGTATGTGAGTCTATGTGAGCGTATGTGAGCGTGTGAGCGTTTGTGCGTCTGTGAGCGTTTGTGAGCGTGTGTGAGTCTATATGAGTGTTTGTGTGTGTGTGTGAGTGAGCGTGTGTGTGTGAGCGTATGTGAGTCTATATGAGTGTTTGTGAGTGTGTGTGAGTGAGCGTGTGTGTGTGAGCGTATGTGAGTGTGTGAGCGTTTGTGCGTCTGTGAGCGTTTGTGAGCGTGTGTGAGTCTATGTGAGTGTTTGTGAGTCTATGTGAACGTGTGTGAGTTTGTGTGAGCGTTTGTGCGTGTGTGAGCGTCTGTGCGTCTGTGAGCGTTTGTGAGTCTATGTGAACGTGTGTGAGTGTGAGTGTGTGTGAGTCTATGTGAGCGTGTGTGAGTGTGTGTGTTTGTGAGTCTATGTGAGCGTGTGTGAGTCTATGTGAGCGTGTGTGAGTCTATGTGAGCGTGTGTGAGCGTGTGAGTCTGTGTGAGCGTCTGTGAGTCTATGTGAGTGTGTGTGAGCGTTAGAGATGCGCGGATGGGCTATTATTTCATCCGCAACCGCATCACAAAAATCATCATCCGTCCGCCATCCAGCCGCACCAACGTTTTTGACCAATTTTCAAAACCGCACCCGCCCGCCATCCGTTGATTTGTGTATACATATATTTTTCATTTGATTGGTTCAACCGCCCGCCACCCGCCCGAATTTAATTAAAATATTATTTTTCGTCACGTCATCCGCCCAATCCGCGGAGTCCGCGGCTGTAACCGCCAACCGCGCATCTCTAGTGAGCGTGTGTGAGTGTGAGCGTGTGTGAGTCTATGTGAGCGTTTGTGAGTGTGTGTGAGTCTATGTGAGCGTGTGTGAGCGTGTGTGAGCGTGTGAGTCTATGTGAGCGTGTGTGAGTCTATGTGAGCGTGTGTGAGTCTATGTGAGCGTGTGAGCGTGTGTGAGTCTATGTGAGTGTGTGTGAGTCTATGTGAGCGTGTGTGAGTCTATGTGAGCGTGTGTGAGTCTATGTGAGCGTGTGTGAGTCTATGTGAGCGTGTGTGAGTCTATGTGAGCGTGTGTGAGTCTATGTGAGCGTGTGTGAGTCTATGTGAGCGTGTGTGAGTCTATGTGAGCGTGTGTGAGTCTATGTGAGCGTATGTGAGCGTCTGTGAGTGTTTGTGAGCGTGTGTGAGTCTATGTGAGCGTGTGTGAGTGTGTGTCAGTCTATGTGAGTGTGTGTGAGTCTATGAGAGCGTGTGTGAGTCTATGAGAGCGTGTGTGAGTCTATGAGTCTATGTGAGTGTGTGTGAGTCTATGTGAGTGTGAGTCTATGTGAGCGTGTGTGAGTCTATGTGAGTGTGTGTGCGTCTGTGAGTGTTTGTGAGCGTGTGTGAGTCTATGTGAGTGTGTGTGAGTCTATGTGAGCGTGTGTGAGTGTGTGTGAGTCTATGTGAGTGTGTGTGAGTCTATGTGAGCGTGTGTGAGTGTGTGTGAGCGTCTGTGAGTCTATGTGAGCGTGTGTGAGTGTGTGTGAGCGTGTGTGAGTCTATTTGAGTGTGTGTGAGTCTATGTGAGCGTCTGTGAGTGTTTGTGAGCGTGTGTGAGTCTATGTGAGTGTGTGTGTGTGAGTCTATGTGAGCGTGTGTGAGTCTATGTGAGCGTGTGTGAGTGTGTGTCAGTCTATGTGAGTGTGTGTGAGTCTATGTGAGCGTGTGTGAGTCTATGAGAGCGTGTGTGAGTCTATGAGAGCGTGTGAGTGTGTGTGAGTGTTTGTGAGCGTGTGTGAGCATGTGAGTGTTTGTGAGTCTATGTGAGCGTGTGTGAGTGTTTGTGAGCGTGTGTGAGTCTATGTGAGCGTGTGTGAGTCTATGTGAGTGTGTGTGCGTCTGTGAGTGTTTGTGAGTGTGTGTGAGTCTATGTGAGCGTGTGTGAGTCTATGTGAGTGTGTGTGAGCGTGTGTGAGTCTATGTGAGCGTGTGTGAGTCTATGAGAGCGTGTGTGAGTCTATGAGTCTATGTGAGTGTGTGTGAGTCTATGTGAGTGTGAGTCTATGTGAGCGTGTGTGAGTCTATGTGAGTGTGTGTGCGTCTGTGAGTGTTTGTGAGCGTGTGTGAGTCTATGTGAGTGTGTGTGAGTCTATGTGAGCGTGTGTGAGTGTGTGTGAGTCTATGTGAGTTGAGTGTGTGTGAGTCTATGTGAGTGTGTGTGAGTCTATGTGAGCGTGTGTGAGTCTATGAGAGCGTGTGTGAGTCTATGAGAGCGTGTGAGTGTGTGTGAGTGTTTGTGAGCGTGTGTGAGCATGTGAGTGTTTGTGAGTCTATGTGAGCGTGTGTGAGTGTTTGTGAGCGTGTGTGAGTCTATGTGAGCGTGTGTGAGTCTATGTGAGTGTGTGTGCGTCTGTGAGTGTTTGTGAGTGTGTGTGAGTCTATGTGAGCGTGTGTGAGTCTATGTGAGTGTGTGTGAGCGTGTGTGAGTCTATGTGAGCGTGTGTGAGTCTATGAGAGCGTGTGTGAGTCTATGAGTCTATGTGAGTGTGTGTGAGTCTATGTGAGTGTGAGTCTATGTGAGCGTGTGTGAGTCTATGTGAGTGTGTGTGCGTCTGTGAGTGTTTGTGAGCGTGTGTGAGTCTATGTGAGTGTGTGTGAGTCTATGTGAGCGTGTGTGAGTGTGTGTGAGTCTATGTGAGTGTGTGTGAGTCTATGTGAGCGTGTGTGAGTGTGTGTGAGCGTCTGTGAGTCTATGTGAGCGTGTGTGAGTGTGTGTGAGCGTGTGTGAGTCTATGTGAGTGTGTGTGAGTCTATGTGAGCGTCTGTGAGTGTTTGTGAGCGTGTGTGAGTCTATGTGAGTGTGTGTGTGTGAGTCTATGTGAGCGTGTGTGAGTCTATGTGAGCGTGTGTGAGTGTGTGTCAGTCTATGTGAGTGTGTGTGAGTCTATGTGAGCGTGTGTGAGTCTATGAGAGCGTGTGTGAGTCTATGAGAGCGTGTGAGTGTGTGTGAGTGTTTGTGAGCGTGTGTGAGCATGTGAGTGTTTGTGAGTCTATGTGAGCGTGTGTGAGTGTTTGTGAGCGTGTGTGAGTCTATGTGAGCGTGTGTGAGTCTATGTGAGTGTGTGTGCGTCTGTGAGTGTTTGTGAGTGTGTGTGAGTCTATGTGAGCGTGTGTGAGTCTATGTGAGTGTGTGTGAGCGTGTGTGAGTCTATGTGAGCGTGTGTGAGTCTATGTGAGCGTGTGTGAGTGTGTGTGAGTGTGTGTGAGCGTGTGTGAGTCTATGTGAGCGTGTGTGAGTGTGTGTGAGCGACGCGTGTGTGAGTGTGTGTGAGCGTGTGTGAGCGACGCGTGTGTGAGTGTGTGTGAGTGTGTGTGAGCGTGTGTGAGTCTATGTGAGCGTGTGTGAGTGTGTGTGAGCGACGCGTGTGTGAGTGTGTGTGAGCGTGTGTGAGTCTATGTGAGTGTGTGTGAGCGTGTGTGAGTCTATGTGAGTGTGTGTGAGCGTGTGTGAGCGTGTGTGAGTCTATGTGAGTGTGTGTGAGCGTGTGTGAGCGTGTGTGAGCGACGCGTGTGTGAGTGTGTGTGAGCGTGTGTGAGTCTATGTGAGTGTGTGTGAGTGTGTGTGAGCGTGTGTGAGTCTATGTGAGTGTGTGTGAGCGTGTGTGAGCGTGTGTGAGCTCATAGTGAACTTCAGAATTCCAGACATGGAATACATCAGCTCTCCTGATACTCTAATCGCCTCATTCTGCCGTCACGCTTAAACTTCACTGGTAAAATGTTTGTTCTTGTAACCTAATAAGTGCTGATGATCATTTATATCATCCATTATGACTCAATCATGAGCTTCAGCTTTCAGTGATGAAAGTCCTTTAACCCTTTGATGCATCAGTTATTAAACAACAGAGAAAATCTTCATGTTTATTTTTACTTCAAATATAATAATACTATTTTCCAATCTTTTTGGTGCTGCAATAAGACAGATGTTCCAGATGTGCAGCCATGTTAAATTGTCTCAAATAATACAAAAATACATAATATATTATATTTACTATTAATTTACTATTTATGAATTATATATTTTAAATAAATTGTGAAATATCACATGAACAGTTCAGTTGATTTTAAAGCATTGGACATTATAAATCAGAAGGTTAATAAGGGTCAGGAATATTCTCACTGTACAGCGAGTGACGGACAGAACACTGAGTTTACTTCAGATCATCATCATCATCATCATCATCATCATCACTGTCTGTGTGTGTGAGATCTGCTGACTATGAGCTAAAGCAACTCATTAAACATCACAGCAGGACACACACACACACACACACACACACACACGCGCACACGTTTATTTCCCCTGACACTCTTAACACTCGAGTGCGTTTTAAATAATAATCTGACATAAAAAGGTGAAAATAAACTCACCGAAAATCAGAGAAAGTTTGATGAGTGTCAGAAGATTCGGGTCCATGATGATGAAGAAGCGAGTTTGATTCAGTCACCTCAAATCTTGGAATACACTCATCATTCATATCCAGACAAACACATGTTCATGCGACTGATTCAGGAGCGGGTGAACATGCTCTTCATCCCTCAATCATCATCATCATCATCATCCGTCCATCAGATCCAGCAAGCGAATG
>NC_140228.1:207500-217500 GCF_951802725.1 Rutilus rutilus
TGGGACCACCGTTTCCAAGGTTACTGTTGGTAATACACTAAGACGTCATGGTTTGAAATCATGCATGGCACGGAAGGTTCCCCTGCTTAAACCAGCACATGTCAAGGCCCATCTTAAGTTTGCCAATGACCATTTGGATGATCCAGAGGAGTCATGGGAGAAAGTCATGTGGTCAGATGAGACCAAAATAGAACTTTTTGGTCATAATTCCACTAAACGTGTTTGGAGGAAGAAGAATGATGAGTACCATCCCAAGAACACCATCCCTACTGTGAAGCATGGGGGTGGTAGCATCATGCTTTGGGGGTGTTTTTCTGCACATGGGACAGGGCGACCGCACTGTATTAAGGAGAGGATGACCGGGGCCATGTATTGCGAGATTTTGGGGAACAACCTCCTTCCCTCAGTTAGAGCATTGAAGATGGGTCGAGGCTGGGTCTTCCAACATGACAATGACTCGAAGCACACAGCCAGGATAACCAAGGAGTGGCTCTGTAAGAAGCATATCAAGGTTCTGGCGTGGCCTAGCCAGTCTCCAGACCTAAACCCAATAGAGAATCTTTGGAGGGAGCTCAAACTCCGTGTTTCTCAGCGACAGCCCAGAAACCTGACTGATCTAGAAGATCTGTGTGGAGGAGTGGGCCAAAATCCCTCCTGCAGTGTGTGCAAACCTGGTGAAAAACTACAGGAAACGTTTGACCTCTGTAATTGCAAACAAAGGCTACTGTACCAAATATTAACATTGATTTTCTCAGGTGGTCAAATACTTATTTGCAGCTGTATCATACAAATAAATAGTTAAAAAATCATACATTGTGATTTCTGGATTCTTTTTTTTAGATTATGTCTCTCACAGTGGACATGCACCTACGATGACAATTTCAGACCCCTCCATGATTTCTAAGTGGGAGAACTTGCAAAATAGCAGGGTGTTCAAATACTTATTTTCCTCACTGTATATATATGTATGTGTGTGTGTTCCAGCCCTCTCTCTCCGGGGTCAGCCGTGTGGTCACTCATGATATCCCAGTGGATGTGATTCCCAGGAGACTCTGGCACGACTTCAGGGAGCCGCAGATGCCGGACTACGATGTGAGTGTGTGTGTGTCTGATGTGTGTGTCTGATGTCTGATGTGTGTGTGTGTGTGTGTCTGATGTGTGAGTGTGTGTGTGTGTGTGTGTGTGTGTGTGTGTGTGTGTGTCTGATGTATGAGTGTGTCTGATGTGTGTGTCTGATGTCTGATGTGTGTGTGTGTGTGTCTGATGTGTGAGTGTGTGTGTGTGTGTGTGTCTGATGTGATGTATGTGTGTGCGTGTGTGTGAACAGCACTGATGGTGATGATGACTCTGTGATGTGTTCAGGTCAGCATATATCTGCCTCCTCTGAAGACCATGAAGAGTGTCATCGACCGCATGAAGAACCTCTCCAACTATCTGGTCAGTTTACTGAGACACTGAGATGCAGTGGAGTTAGCCCCGCCTTCTAATGAAACAGCCAATCAGCAGTTCATAAAGTGCCAGCTGACAACCTTTGATTGGTCATGTGATCGGCGTTTGGTCATGTGATCGGCTTTTGGTCATGTGATCAGTGATCGGCGTTTGGTCATGTGATCGGCGTTTGGTCATGTGATCAGTGATCAGCGTTTGGTCATGTGATCGGCGTTTGGTCATGTGATCGGCGATCGGCGTTTGGTCATGCGATTGGCATTTGGTCATGTGATCGGCGTTTGGTCATGTGATCGGCGTTTGGTCATGCGATTGGCATTTGGTCATGTGATCGGCGTTTGGTCATGTGATCAGCGATCAGCGTTTGGTCGTGATCAGCGATCAGCGTTTGGTCATGTGATCGGCGTTTGGTCATGTGATCGGCGTTTGGTCATGTGATCAGCGATCAGCGTTTGGTCATGTGATCGGCGTTTGGTCATGTGATCAGCGATCAGCGTTTGGTCATGTGATCGGCGTTTGGTCATGTGATCAGCGATCAGCGTTTGGTCATGTGATCGGCGTTTGGTCATGTGATCAGCGATCAGCGTTTGGTCATGTGATCGGCGTTTTCCTCTGTACGGATAAAAACGTTATTAAAATGATTCCCGTTCGCACGGATCCGCGGAAACGACTGATACACTGTATCGTTATTCAGGCCAGACAAGAAACTGTTTACTAATCATTTAAAAAGTTTAAGAGGATCACAGTATCGTTCTTAAAAACTTGCACTTTGAACCCTATTTCAGGTTTGCGTTCTCGAGCTCCAAACACTAGCCCTAACCCAGAGGAGCGGCGGTGTGTGTTAGCGGCCACTGAGTTAATCACTAATGATCTTTACAACGGAAGTGAATCAATCAAACTAACTTTATCTGGACCAGTGTTGTGCCAGTTACTTCCAGACTGTAATACATTATACATTAATTGTTACTGTTATTTATAAGTAATTCAATGTGACGACGGAGACATGTGTGTGTGTGTGTTGTTGAAGTGTGTATGATGACGGAGACGTGTGTGTGTGTGTGTGTGTGTGTGTGTGTGTTGTTGAAGTGTGTGTGTGAGTGACGGCGACGTGTGTGTGTGTTGTTGAATTGTGTATGATGAAGTGTGTGTGTGTGAGAGTGACGGAGACGTGTGTGTTTTTCAGGTGATGGAGGCGAATCTGAACGGGGAAATGAATCTCAAGATTGAGACGGACCTGGTTTCTGTCACAACACACTTCAAAGAGCTGGGGAACCCACCCTGGGGTGAGACTCTCGCACTCACACTCACACTACACACTATCAGCACCACACACACACACTATCAGCACCACACACACTCTGTCAGCACTACACACACACACACACACACACACACTATCAGCACTCACTCACTATCAGCACTACACACACACACACACACTATCAGCACTACACACACACACTATCAGCACTACACACACACTATCAGCACTCACTCACTCACTATCAGCACTACACACACACACACACACACACACACACACACACACACACACACACACACACACACACACACACACACACACACACACACACACACTACCAGCACTACACACACACACACTACCAGCACTACACACACACACTACCAGCACTACACACACACACACACTACCAGCACTACACACACACACACTATCAGCACTACACACACACACACTATCAGCACTATTGTGTGAGTGTAGTGCTGATTGTGAGTGTAGTGCTGATAGTGCTGATAGTGTGTGTGTGTAGTGCTGATAGTGTGTGTGTGTAGTGCTGGTAGTGTGTGTGTGTGTAGTGCTGATAGTGTGTGTGAGTGTAGTGCTGATAGTGTGTGTGTGTAGTGCTGATAGTGTGTGTGTGTAGTGCTGGTAGTGTGTGTGTGTAGTGCTGGTAGTGTGTGTGTGTAGTGCTGGTAGTGTGTGTGTGTAGTGCTGATAGTGTGTGTAGTGCTGATAGTGTGTGTAGTGCTGATAGTGTGTGTAGTGCTGATAGTGTGTGTAGTGCTGATAGTGTGTGTAGTGCTGATAGTGTGTGTAGTGCTGATAGTGTGTGTGTGTAGTGCTGATAGTGTGTGTGTGTGTGTGTAGTGCTGATAGTGTGTGTGTGTGTGTGTAGTGCTGATAGTGTGTGTGTGTGTGTGTAGTGCTGATAGTGTGTGTGTGTGTAGTGCTGATAGTGTGTGTGTAGTGCTGATAGTGTGTGTGTGTGTGTGTGTGTGTAGTGCTGATTGTGTGTGTGTGTGTAGTGCTGATAGAGAGTGTGTGTGTGTGTGTGTGTCCCTCAGGTGAGGACGGCTCTCAGAGCACCAGTGCGAGTCACAGAGACTCAGAGTTCATGGCTCAGACACGCCTGGACATCCGGAAACTGCAGCAGTTCCTGACGGGACAACAGGTCAATCCCAGCAGAGCCATGTGCAGTAAGAACATCACACCACACACCTGCACACACACCTACACCTGATCACACCTGCGCACACACCTACACCTGATCACACCTGCACACACACCTACACCTGATCACACACCTACACCTGATCACACCTGCGCACACACCTACACCTGATCACACCTGCACACACACCTACACCTGATCACACACCTACACCTGATCACACCTGCACACACACCTACACCTGATCACACACCTACACCTGATCACACCTGCGCACACACCTACACCTGATCACACACCTACACCTGATCACACCTGCACACACACCTACACCTCAGCACACACACCTACACCTCAGCACACACACCTGACCACACCTGCGCATACACCTGCCCTGCACACACACCTGAACACACCTGCGCATACACCTGCTCTGCACATACACCTGCCCTGCACACACCTGACCACACCTGCACACACACCTGCGCATACACCTGACCACACCTGCGCATACACCTGCCATGCACACACACCTGCGCACACACCTGCGCATACACCTGCCCTGCACACACACCTGCGCATACACCTGCCCTGCACATACACCTGCCCTGCACATACACCTGCCCTGCACATACACCTGCCCTGCACATACACCTGCCTTGCACACACCTGACCACACCTGCACACACACACCTGTGCATACACCTGCCCTGCACACACACCTGAACACACCTGCACACACACACCTGTGCATACACCTGCCCTGCACATACACCTGCCCTGCACACACCTGTCCACACCTGCACACACACACCTGCACATACACCTGCCCTGCACACACACCTGACCACACCTGTGCATACACCTGCCATGCACACACACCTGCGCATACACCTGCCCTGCACACACACCTGCACACACACCTGCGCATACACCTGACCACACCTGCGCATACACCTGCCATGCACACACACCTGCGCACACACCTGCGCATACACCTGCCCTGCACACACACCTGCGCATACACCTGCCCTGCACATACACCTGCCCTGCACATACACCTGCCTTGCACACACCTGACCACACCTGCACACACACACCTGTGCATACACCTGCCCTGCACACACACCTGAACACACCTGCACACACACCTGTGCATACACCTGCCCTGCACATACACCTGCCCTGCACACACCTGTCCACACCTGCACACACACACCTGCACATACACCTGCCCTGCACACACACCTGACCACACCTGTGCATACACCTGCCATGCACACACACCTGCACACACACCTGCGCATACACCTGCCCTGCACACACACCTGCCCTGCACACACACCTGCCCTGCACACACACCTGCCCTGCACACACACCTGCCCTGCACATACACCTGCCCTGCACATACACCTGCCCTGCACATACACCTGCCCTGCACACACCTGACCACACCTGCACACACACACCTGTGCATACACCTGCACACACACACCTGTGCATACACCTGCCCTGCACACACACCTGAACACACCTGCGCACACACACCTGTGCATACACCTGCCCTGCACATACACCTGCCCTGCACACACCTGTCCACACCTGCACACACACACACCTGCGCATACACCTGCCCTGCACACACACCTGACCACACCTGCGCATACACCTGCCCTGCACACACACCTGCGCATACACCTGCCCTGCACACACACCTGCGCATACACCTGCCCTGCACACACACCTGAACACACACCTGCGCATACACCTGCCCTGCACACACCTGACCACACCTGCACACACACCTGCGCATACACCTGACCACACCTGCACACACACGCACACACCTGACCACACACACCTGCGCATACACCTGCCCTGCACACACACCTGACCACACCTGCGCATACACCTGCCCTGCACACACACCTGACCACACCTGCACACACACACCTGCGCATACACCTGCCCTGCACACACACCTGCGCATACACCTGCCCTGCACACACACACCTGTCCTGTATATACACTCAGCTCTCAGCATTTCATTTAAAATGCCTGTTCTGTTTGTTTACCCAGATATTGTCCACAATAGGATTCTTCACCTGATTTTTCTGCACGAGGACGTTTCTCTCCAGTACTTCATCCCAGCGGTGGTGTGAGATCTCACACACTTACACACCTGAGCAGGCACAGGCAGATCTCACACACCGCAGATCTCACACACTTACAGATCCGTGAGAGAGAGAGAGAGAGAGTGAGATCTCACACACCGCAACAATGAGGCTTCGGTTCACATGCAGAGTCTCTGAGCGAACCTGTTCAGGAGTGTTTCAGAGGGCCAGTTGTTCGGCTCTTTTTATTAAAAATAACACTGTTTTTGGAGTTTCCTATGTAAGTAAGTGTGTGTGTGTGTGTGTGTGTGTGTGTGTGTATATGAATAAAATGATTGAACATTTCAAAGTTATGAATATGGTGCTTTTCACGAGAGATTGTTCCGAAGCATCTTTCCGGAAGACTCTGCTGTAAAAGCCCACATTAAGCGAGACGGAGAGTGTGTGTGAGTGTGGAGGAGATGAAATGAAACATGATTTATTGTCCCTGATAGGGAAATGTGTGATGGACAGCATTCGCCAAAAACCTGATGCATTAAAAAATTACACAAAATATTTATACACACATACACATACAAATAACTAGACATCACTAATTCATGTTCAAAAGTTTAACTGATAAGAGTTTTTAAATCCGTTACGTTTCTAATGGAGAGTTTTGTTCCTTATAGATGTTAAGGGTTCACTTAAACCCCTTTAACCTCACACACAGAGTCTCTCACACAGAGTCTCTCACACAGAGTCTCTCACACAGAGTCTCTCACACAGAGTCTCTCACACAGAGTCTCTCACACAGAGTCTCTCACACAGAGTCTCTCACACAGAGTCTCTCACACAGAGTCTCTCACACAGAGTCTCACTCACACACACAGTCTCACACACAGTCTCACACACAGAGGCTCTCACACAGTCTCTCACACAGAGTCTCTCACACAGAGTCTCTCACACAGAGTCTCACTCACACACACAGTCTCACACACACAGTCTCACACACACAGGCTCACTCACACAGGCTCACACACAGAGGCTCACACACAGAGTCTCTCACACAGAGTCTCTCACAGAGTCTCACTCACACACACAGTCTCACTCACACAGGCTCACTCACACAGGCTCACTCACACAGGCTCACTCACACAGGCTCACTCACACAGGCTCACTCACACAGGCTCACTCACACAGGCTCACACACAGAGTCTCTCACACAGAGTCTCTCACACAGAGTCTCTCACAGAGTCTCACTCACACACAGTCTCACACACAGTCTCACTCACACAGGCTCACACAGAGTCTCTCGCTCACACAGAGTCTCTCACACACACAGTCTCTCACACACAGAGTCTCTCACACAGGCGAAAGTTATCTACAGACTGTCATTCAATCAATATGGCACTAGTAAAAAAGACAATTAAAAGTATCATAAAGCCTTTAACACATATCTGTAACCTGTCGCTTAAAAACGGCTGTGTGCCAAGAAAAATGAAAATTGCTAAGGTCATACCCTTGTTCAAAAATGGAAATAGGAATCACTTCACTAATTACAGACCCATTTCACTCCTTCCTCAATTTTCAAAAATCCTTGAAAAGGTTTTTGACAAACGGTTAGAAAACGTCATACATAAGCATAAGCTCATTAATGAAGGACAATATGGGTTCAGACCCAATAGATCCACTTCAATGGCCATAATTGATGCCACAGAAGAAATATCGAAGGCATTAACAAATAAAAAACATGCAATAGGAATTTTTATTGATCTCAAAAAAGCGTTTGATACCATCAACCATGATATACTACTTAAGAAATTAGAACGATATGGGATACGGAGGGTGGCTGGGAAATGGGTGAAAAGTTATTTGATCGAGAGAGTACAGTATGTGCAAGTGGGTGAGCTCTCTTCTGAATGTCTTGACATTGCTTGTGGTGTCCCCCAGGGGTCAGTACTGGGCCCCAAATTATTTAATTTGTATATTAATGATATTTTTAATGTTTCTCAATTGGTTAAATGTGTATTGTTTGCTGATGATACAAACATTTTCTATAGTGACGACAGTTTGGAGCGACTTATCAACGTTGTAAATAAAGAATTAAGTACATTTTAAAAATGGATGGAAAGTAACAAATTATCCTTAAACCTAGATAAATCTAAAGTGATGTTTTTTGGAAAGTATCAAGCCGATTCACAGAAACTGGTTGGGATAGATGGAGTACACATTGAAAATGTTCAGGAAATAAAAATGTTAGGTGTAACGATAGATCATAAGTTAAGTTGGAAAGCCCACATCAGACATATAACTACTAAAGTCTCCAAAAGCCTTGCTATAATTAGTAGAGTTAAACATATCCTTAATCATAATGCACTCCATACCTTGTATTGTTCTTTAATACAGCCATATCTAACCTATTGTGTAGAGGTATGGGGCAATAATTACAAAAATGTAATACAGTCACTTTTTTTGCTACAGAAAAGGGCTGTACGAATTATACACAAGGCCGTCTATTTTGAGCACACAAATCCTCTCTTTCTTAAATCAAAGTTATTAAAAATGCAGGATCTTGTAAAATTATATAATGCACAGTTCATGTTTAAAGCATTTCACTATATACTGTATTACCTGTGAACATTCAAAATATGTTTTCTCATAAAGAGCAGTCGTACAGTTTGAGAGGATTCGGGAACTTTGTGGTCCCAATGGTGGGTTCCACCAGGAGGAGCTTTTCTATGTCTGTATGTGGGGTTACTTTGTGGAATAATGTGGGGCTTGAATTAAAGCAATGTCCAAGCATTCACCTTTTCAAACGGCTTTACAAACAAAAGGTCTGGTCCCATTACAGTGATAATGAGGTTTGATTGCATCAGTGTTGTGTGGAGTGTTGGATTAGTTGTTATTTACCCTTGTGGTATTCCGTCTACCATTGTTGATATTTGATAATCATTGTTACCTGAGGTAATATCTGTATATTATGAATATGTATAGTATGTATGTGTGGTTTTGCATGTTTGCATGTATGTGTGGTTTCTTAATGAGGTATTATTATTACTATTATTTATTTTATATCTTTTTTTCTTTTTTTTCTTTGAGAACTGAAGAAGGAAGCAGCGATTTTGTTTGTATAAATTCTTTGACAGACTGGGGTGGGGTTCAATAAGTTTTACTTCTCCCCACTCCATTTCAAGCATAAGTGTAAAAGTTATTATTATTATTATTATTATTATTGTGTATTCTTTCTGTTGTCAAACTATTTGCTTGAAATAAATAAATAAATGAAAATGAAATGAAAGTCTCACACAGAGTCTGAACACTGGGACAGTCTTTCAGTCCAATCATTTTCATCAAAGTTTGAACAATATATAATACCTTTGTATTGATTTTACAGAAATATTATCATACCAAGTGGACAAGTCATATCTGGATCACACTCTAGTACAGACTGGTAAAAAGGGAACATAACTTTCCTATCAAACCACAATCTTCGTCAAAAATACACTCTCTGGTGAAGTCTTTCACACACCCAATGCACGTACGTGTTTGTCCCACGTGAGAGATGCGAGTAAAAGGCTGGTCAAGTTCAGCGGTGGGAGAAGGGAGAGAAGAAACAAGGAGTTCTGTAACTGACTGAAGCAATCAATTGTGACTGACCCACCGCTTTCGGACCGGCCGAGACACTATGACGCGCTTCCGGTGCTTTATACCTCAGGCTGGAGACACGAGTCTCGACAACGGTGAGGCGCCTCATGTTGCTCTTTTACTCATCTAAAGCGTTTATCTATATTATTATAATAATAATATGGTTTCATTTATGCTCTACAAATCTCATTGAAGGTGAAATTTTGATCTTTTATGTCGTTTCTGTGATTCAAAGCGTTGCATGATGGGAAACGCCGGCATGGTAGCATCACGTGACGCGCGTGAAACAGAATCAAAATAGTATGATTATGTTATTGAAGGCATTTATATTGTAACATTTGTAATCATTCAAATGTATTAATGTTATGGATTGGTGCA
>NC_140228.1:227500-232500 GCF_951802725.1 Rutilus rutilus
AGCAGTTTCTCATTCCTTCCAACAAATTGCAAATGCTTTTGGACATGCATCAATTGCTTTCATTACAACTCTCTGCTGTTTTATAACATTATCATTTGCTTATGCCATGTCAGTCAAAATTAACTATACTGTGAATGCTGGAATAGTCATTCCATATAAAACTAATAGTCCTCATTTCATTGCTTGAGTCATTACATGCAAAAATGTTGAACTAGTTGTCAAAATCTGTCAAGCAAATTTTACACATTTTTTCAAATCTTTTTTTTTTTTTTTTCTGAAAATGTCTCCTAAATTGAACAATTTCTCTCAGGTGAATCTCAGCTCTCACTGATGAGAAACGTCTAGATGTGCATGAATGATTACAGTACTATGTATGTTGTATGTTCAGTTCCAATATGTACTGCAATATTGTTTACAGTTGTGCACAGCTCTACCCTAAGGAGTTTAATGTTTGTTGTAAATAAGGGTGTATTGTTTCTTTTGCACAATGCTGTGAACAAATTAGAATTGCAAAGAGCATAAAATGTGAAACATACATATTCAGTGTCTTGTACTCAGTTACCTCACTAAATACAGTAATGTGTAACTTTACTGTATTTTTCAAATGGCTGTGCAAATAGTATATAGTGCTGTCTTGAGCATTTTCAGGTAGTGTCACCAAGATCTGAATTTTTTGCATTGGAAAACATTTACAGAGTAAACTGTCATAATGAAAACATGACAAAGCCATTTGACTATCTTGTTCATAAACAAGGTGTCAGGACTCTTCATCTTGATGACACTGACACTTTCATTGACATGAAAACTTGCTTTTGAGGAATGAGCTATCCATTTTGAGCAAGTGACACGCTTTTGCAGGTTATCAACTAGGTTTTGCAGTTTGTACTAATTGTTTTGAGAACTGCATTAACTGTTGTGCAAATGTAAATAGTGATGTGAGAAATGCACCAAAGCGACTGAGAAAACTGTAAATGTTAATGGTCAAACGATCTTTATAAAAGTCCACATTGTTATTGCAGATGGAATATAACACGGATAACATTAAATAAATATTTTGGGTGAACTTTGATTAGTCACTCAAACCTTTATCTAAACCTCTCACCGGGTCGCGCGCATATCCGCCATGTTTGTAGTTTTTTAACACTTTTTACTCGTGTTTGTAGTTCCTCCTCCAAGTGGATTGTGGGTAATATCAGCTGTTATAGTGAGCACGGATCCACACTTCAAAAATCCACCGGGAATAGACTTACGACACACTCTCTTCAACACTATACTTTGGGACACCACTAATTCTAATCTCACACACTGTTTAGGACGTATAGTGTGAACACTGAGACGCAGGGTGAGTCTGTTTCTCAGGATACAGGAACTTCCTGTCCTGCTGTTCTCATTTCCTGTGGATATGCGAGTGATGTTCTAGGATCAGGAGCTGATTGGTTGTGTGTGTTTGGGGGCGGAGTCAAGTGTCGCCGGGGAAACGTCCCTGCTGATTCAATGGGCATTCATGCTTTATTTTTATCACACAATAGCAGTGAAGTCATGATGAAAAGCTATTGTTTTATGTCAGAGTTTGACGAGATGATTATTATAACTGTGATTAGAGCAGAAAGGTTATCGCTGCGTCACACAGTGATTATTCCACATTCACCATCATATTTTTAGCTCTTGTGTCGTGTTAAAGGAATAATCCACCCAAACATAACAACTTTTACTGTTTGTTTTTCTTGCTATCTTTATTTTCTACAGCACTTTATACAATACAGATAGTTTCAAAGCAGCTTCACAGTGATAAACAGTGTTGCAAACTTCGATGAGACGAATTGAGTAAAACAGACAGTAGAATCATTATTCAGATCAATTCAGTTCAGAGAAACCAAAGCTTTTATGCGTCTGACAGTGTAAATCATGCTCTCTGTGTGTAACAGAGCCGGTTGACCATGTGACACGCGTGTGCTTCCTCCAATGGAGTAATCCTGTCTTCATCTTTCTGTTTTCAGTCACTACCCAAGACGTCGTTCACCATCGTCACAGACACACCTGAGAACCTGCGTCTCAAACAGCAGAGCGAGTTACAGAGTCAGGTGAGTCACATGACACGTGCGTTACAGATCACATGACACACGTGTTACAGATCACATGAACACGTGTTACAGATCACATGACACACGTGTTACAGATCACATGACACACGTGTTACAGATCACATGACACACGTGTTACAGATCACTATGACACACGTGTTACAGATCACATGACACACGTGTTACAGATCATATGACACACGTGTTACAGATCACATGACACACGTGTTACAGATCACATCAGACACACGTGTTACAGATCACATGACACACGTGTTACAGATCACTATGACACACGTGTTACAGATCATATGACACACGTGTTACAGATCAATGACACACGTGTTACAGATCACTATGACACGTGTTACAGATCACATGACAGTAGCGTTACAGATCACGATGTAACTGTTACAGATCACATGACACGTGTTACAGATCACATGACAAGTTATTACAGATCACATGAGACACGTGTTACAGATCACATGACACACGTGTTACAGATCACATGACAGGCACATTACAGATCACATGACACACATTTACAGATCATATGACATGCATGTTACAATCACATGACACGCATGTTACCAATCACATGACACGTGTGTTACAGATCATATGACATGCATGTTACAGATCACAAGACGCGTGTTACAGCTCAAATGAGACACGTGTTACAGATCACATGACATGCACGTTACAGATCATGACACGTGTTACAGATCACATGACATGCACGTTACAGATCACATGACACGTGTTACAGATCACATGGCATGCACGTTACAGATCATGACACATGTTACAGATCACATGACACGTGTTACACATCACATGACACACGTTACAGATCATATGACACGCATGTTACAGATAACATGACACACGTTACAGATCACATGACATGCACGTTACAGATCACATGACACGCATGTTACAGATCATGCATCATTCCCATAATGTTTGAAGAATGATACAAAGTAACTTTCTCATAATGTTTGAGGAATGACACAGTAATGTTCTCATAATGTTTGAGGAATGATACAAAGTAACGTTCTCATAATGTTTGAGGAATGACACAAAGTAACGTTCTCATAATGTTTTAAAAAATGATAAAAAGTAACATTCTCATGTTTTAAAAAATTACACAAAGTAACATTCTCATAATGTTTGAAGAATGATACAAAGTAACGTTCTCATAATGTTTTCAAAAATGATAAAAAGTAACATTCTCATAATGTTTGAAGAATGGTACAATGTAATGTTCCCTTAACGTTCGTATAACCAAGAAAAAAACATTTTTAAACACTGGATGTTTTCAGAGAACATTCAGAAATAACATGTTCATAAGTTGATGGGAACGTTAGACAAGCGTTCTGTCTTCATGATGTCAGGATCGCATCAAACATCGTGTCACTCTCTTCTAACATCCACATTCACATGTGCAGAACCCTGCTTGAAATATAATTTCTTGCAAGAAAGCGTTCAACAGAAATCTGTGTTTTATAATGGAATTCTTCAAACGTGACCCAGTTTCCTGAACGGCTCAGATCAGTGATGAATGTTCCTGCAGAAACACAGAATCACTGCAGAACTCTGGAAGCTCAGTCACTGCTGGATCATTAAACGTTTGATCTTATTCCACATGAAGAACGTTTGCAGTGTTTCTCTGTGTGTGTGTGTGTGTGTGAAGCCGCTCAGGTCATGGCCGTGTTCGTTCGCTCACTGAGCCGTGAGATTCACACTGACGTCCCACAGATCGTTCTGAGTCTGTGTGTGTGTGTGTGTGTGAGTGAGTCTGTTTACATCAGAGCTGAAACTGTGTCACGGGTCTGTGAGATCGAGTACAGTACAGGCAGAAGCAGTGTGTGAGTGTCTGTGTGAGTGTGTGTGAGTGTGTATCACGCTGGGCTAACAGAAGGTAACTGCACACACAGCAGATGCTGATCTTCTCACAGAATCTCAGACCTGCAAGAAGTGAGTCGTTCATTTGTGTGTTTGAACGGTTCAGAATCATTTGGCCGTTGATTTGATCAGACAGACTGTGATCCCAGTGTTCGTGTGTGTGATGCTCAGTACGTTCACTCAAAATCAGCTTGTTTATTACACGGCTCTGTGGAATACTTGATTCTGATTGGTCATTCGCTCCATCATCCAGCGGGATATTATTCCCAGATAACAACAGAACACAGAAACTCAGGCTCATCCGGGTCACTGAGGTCAGCAGCGCTATACACTCGCTAGGAACGTTTTTTCTTTGTGAAAGTTTTGCTTTTGGTGAGCTAATAAAATAGTCAAACTCAGCGATATCAATATTTTGTGTAGTTATTGAATTATGCCATCCAGTATTGTGGACTCGCTCTCTCGTGTTTCATTCAAACGCAGCGGCTGCTAATTTGTGACTATTGTTTTGTTCACTGTTGGATTATAATATACAAACAGGTACGATTTTAAAACAGTTTAATCTGAAATCAATATCTCTGATCTCCATAATTCTGTATGTGGTGAAATGCTGTGTAATAAGTGTTATGACTGAATACTGTATTAAACGTCCGTCTAGTTTGATCTCGCCGCTGAAACTGATCTCTCCGCAGAAGTTTTGCGTTTAAAGAGCCAATCAAATATTTCATCTCAGATCAATGTGTCTAATTATTTACTGATGTGGCAAGTATCCGTGTAATAAGTGGGATAATGTACATTAATCCGGTTGTTATCTCAGAATAAACCCCTTCAGGTGTGTGTGTGTGTGTGTGTGTGTGTGTGTGTGTGTGTGTGGCTGATGAAGACCTGATCCTGATCACCCTGTTGGGTTTATTCTGAGATAACAACTGGCTGGATGTACATTATCACTTACGTGTGTGTGTGTGTGTATGTTACAGCTCAACACGCGTGTCCTCATGATTCTGTGGTGTG
>NC_140228.1:240000-262500 GCF_951802725.1 Rutilus rutilus
TTATTATTATTATAATTAATTTGAATGGTTTCCTATGCAGCTGGAGGCGACAGACGTCACAGACGCTCAGACGGAGACACTAATGGTCTGTTTTATGTATTAAATAGATATTATTTAATATTATTTTTTAGTTTATTAATTTTTATTAATTTGAATGGTTTATGTCCAGCTGGAGGCGACAGACGTCACAGACACTCAGATGAAGGTACTGATCGTCCACTTTATTATGTTTTATGTATTAAATGAACATTAAATGTTTTTATTTGATTAATTATTTATTAATTATCATTATAATTAATTTGGTTTCATATGCAGCTGGAGGCGACAGAGAGTCAGACAGACACCATAGACTCTCAGATGAAGGTACTTATGATCTGTTTTATATATTAAATAGGGCTGGGAATCGATTAAAAAAAATTAACTAATTAATTGCACAATTTGCTGTAATTAATTGCAATTAATTGCATTCTCCCCAAGCTTGTAATCATCAATATTTAAACTTAGAATCACCTAAATTAAACAACACAGGGAAAAATAGCCCTATTAAAACAATATTAAACATCAATACTGTATATCGATATATGATTCTTTTTCAATAATCAATCAACATAATCAATTTAACAGATTTTTTTTTTTTACTAATTATCAAATATAGTCCTACAAAGCTATTATTACCAGAGCATGTGACCAGAGCAGGCCATTTTACCGTTGTTGCCCAGCATGACTATACCAGCTCAGCAAACAGAAGTCTACTACTGAGAAATTTCACGTTATTTGAGCAGACTTTGCTTTTCCAGTGCCTGATCGGTACATGATTGGAGCGTTTGGGCCGTTAACGACAGAGCAGAACGCGCAGCGCAAACACGGAGCGGAACGTTGAGCGGAGAGCGCAGCGCGACGACACACACACGCACACACACACACACACACACACACAGAACGGAGATCGCGGCGCACACACGGAGAGGAAAAGACCCGCTCGTGAAAGCTGCGCGAGAATGAAACATGATCGCCGAACACGGAGGGGCGAGACGGCATATGTTCTGCCTTTTCAATCATGTTTTCAATCATGTTTTCAACAGCAGCCGCAACAGGAAATCATTAAAACGAGGCAAAAAAAAAGTGCTGCGTTAATTGCGTTATTTTTTTTTACGTGTTAAACATCTCAAATTAATCGCAAAGATGAACGCGTTAATTCCCCCAGCCCTAATATTAAATAGACATTATTTGTTAGACAAAATACATTTTTTATTTTATTAATTTTCATTATGATTAATTTTAATGGTTTCATCTGCAGCTGGAGGCGACAGAGATTCAGACAGGCGTCACAGACTCTCAGATGGAGGTACTGATCTTCTACTTTATTATGTTTTATGTATTGAATACACTTTATTTATTATTATTATTAATTTGAATGGTTTATATCCAGCTGGAGGCGACAGGCGTCACAGACACTCAGACGGAGACACTAATGGTCTGTTTTATTATGTGTTATGTATTAAATAAACATTATGTTTTTTAAAAATTAATTATTATTATATTATTATTTTTATATTGTCTGCAGCTGGAGGCGACAGAGAGTCAGACAGGCGTCACAGGCGCTCAGATGAAGGTACTGGTTTATTATGTTTCATGTATTAAATGAACATTATTTATTATTATTATAAATTTTTTATGGTTTTATCTGCAGCTGGAGGCAACAGACACTCAGAAGGAGATATTAATGGTCTGTTTTATGTATTAAATAGACATTATTTATTCTTATTTTTTATTTTATTAATTATTATTATTATCATTATTTATTTGAATGGTTTATATCCAGCTGGAGGCGACAGGCGTCACAGACTCTCAGATGGAGGTACTGATCTTCTACTTTATTATGTGATATGTATTAAATTAACACTATATGTTTTTATTATATTAATTATCATAATTAATTTGGTCATATCAGCAGCTGGAGGCGACAGACGTCACAGGCACTCAGACGGAGACACTAATGGTCTGTTTTATTATGTGTTATGTATTAAATCAACATTATGTTTTTTAAAAATTAATTATTATTATATTATTATTTTTATATTGTCTGCAGCTGGAGGCGACAGAGAGTCAGACAGGCGTCACAGGCGCTCAGATGAAGGTACTGGTTTATTATGTTTCATGTATTAAATTAACATTATTTATTATTATAATAATTTTTTTATGGTTTTATCTGCAGCTGGAGGCAACAGACGTCACAGACGCTCAGACGGAGACACTAATGGTCTGTTTTATGTATTAAATAGACACTATTTAATATTATTTTTTAGTTTATTAATTTTTATTATTACTAATTTGAACGTTTTTACATCCAGCTGGAGGCGACAGGCGTCACAGACACTCAGATGAAGGTACTGATCGTCCACTTTATTATGTTTTATGTATTGAATACACTTTATTTATTATTATAATTCATTTGAATGGTTTTATATGACTGATATGAAGGCGACAGAGAGTCAGACAGGCGTCACAGACGCTCAGATGAAGGTACTGGTTTATTATGTTTCATGTATTAAATGAACATTATTATTTATTATTATTATTAATTTTTTATGGTTTCATATGCAGCTGGAGGCGACAGAGAGTCAGACAGACACCATAGACTCTCAGATGAAGGTGCTTATGTACTTATCTGTTTTATATATTAAATAGACATTATTTATTAGACAAAATACATTTTTTATTTGATTAATTTTCATTATGATTAATTTTAATGGTTTCATCTGCAGCTGGAGGCGACAGAGATTCAGACAGGCGTCACAGACTCTCAGATGGAGGTACTGATCTTCTACTTTATTATGTTTTATGTATTAAATTAACACTATATGTTTTTATTATATTAATTATCATAATTAATTTGGTCATATCAGCAGCTGGAGGCGACAGACGTCACAGACACTCAGACGGAGACACTAATGGTCTGTTTTATTATGTTTTATGTATTGAATACACTTTATTTATTATTATTATTAATTTGAATGGTTTTATCTGCAGCTGGAGGCAACAGACACTCAGAAGGAGATATTAATGGTCTGTTTTATGTATTAAATAGACATTATTTATTCTTATTTTTTATTTTATTAATTATTATTATTATCATTATTATTTATTTGAATGGTTTATATCCAGCTGGAGGCGACAGGCGTCACAGACGCTCAGATGAAGGTACTGATCTTCTACTTTATTATGTGATATGTATTAAATTAACATTAAATGTTTTTATTTGATTAATTATTTATTAATTATCATTATAATTAATTTGGTTTCATATGCAGCTGGAGGCGACAGAGAGTCAGACAGACACCATAGACTCTCAGATGAAGGTGCTTATGTACTTTTGTATATTAAATAGACATTATTTATTAGACAAAATACATTTTTTATTTGATTAATTTTCATTATGATTAATTTTAATGGTTTCATCTGCAGCTGGAGGCGACAGAGATTCAGACAGGCGTCACAGACTCTCAGATGGAGGTACTGATCTTCTACTTTATTATGTTTTATGTATTAAATTAACACTATATGTTTTTATTATATTAATTATCATAATTAATTTGGTCATATCAGCAGCTGGAGGCGACAGACGTCACAGACACTCAGACGGAGACACTAATGGTCTGTTTTATTATGTGTTATGTATTGAATACACTTTATTTATTATTATTATTAATTTGAATGGTTTTATATGAATGATATGAAGGCGACAGAGAGTCAGACAGACGCCACAGACGCTCAGATGAAGGTACTTATGATCTGTTTTATGTATTAAATAATCATTAGTTATTATACTTTTTTTTTAAAATTAATTTTCATTATGATTAATTTGGTTTTATTTGCAGCTGAAGGCGACAGAGAGTCAGACAGGCGTCACAGGCGCTCAGATGAAGGTACTGATGGTCTGTTTAATGTTTTATGTATTAAATAAACATTTATCATTATGAATTTGAGTGTTTTATATGCAGCTGGAGGACAGAGCTGCTGATGATCTGTTTTATGTTTTATGAATGAATCTTTCACACAGTTAGCAGATGTGCCGTGATGATGAAGCGGTTCACATGACCAGCTCACGTTCACACGTGACGTCGGTTCATATCAGAGTCACTGCAGACGCTTTCACTGAGGATCATGAGCTGTGTTTGTGAATGTTCACGGCACTTCATCTGGAAAATGTGTTGAATCTTGAGTTTAATGTGTTTGTGAGGCGACAGAATGAGATTTCCCATCATTCTCTGTGGCAGCAGCACACGATAAAGCACTGATCAGATCTAATGTGTAGAAGTGCGTCACAGCAGTATATATAGTGTGAATCTGTGAATCTCCAACATGTTGCAGAAGTCGAGTTTGAGATGAAGTGTGTTTGTGCTTTAACAGAAGCTGGTGAACGGCTCGTGTGTTCCTGAAACACTAGAGATTCAACACGCTAAAGACGCCACACACCTGTACAGTGAGGTGAGACGCGTGATCACATGACCATCCAGCGTTTCTGTGGCCTTTAAAATCATCGAGGTCTGAAATCAGAGCAGAATAAAGTCAATGTTTACAACATTTACTGGAGAAGAAGCAAAATACTTTAAGATATTAAGTCTTGTTTAATGACTTTAGTTTGTGTGTGTGTGTGTGTAATGTTCCTCTGCTGTTCAGATGCAGTATCGGGAGGAAGGACTCAGAGATCTGTGTGTGAATCTGTATTCTCTGATGCCCGACACACGTGAAACACAGTTCGCTAGAGAGATGACAGAGCTGCAGAGTGAGGTACACACACACACACATACACACACATACACACTGATGATGATGATGATGATGATGATGATGATTGACAGGTCAGGTACCGAGCGGATGGGAGGAAGAAGCTGTCCTGTAGTGTGTTCTCTCAGCTGCCCGACACGATGGACACGCAACACGCCAAACACATGACGGACCTGCAGAGCCACGTAACACACACTCATCACACGTGTTCACCTGTCCGCTGTCATGTGACTCGCTGCGCTCTCACACTCCTCTCTGTGTGTCTGGCAGAATAAATACAAAGAAGCTGGTAGAAAAGTCGCTTCCACGAGTCTCTACACACACCTGGAGGAAACACTGGACACAAAACATGCTAAAGAGGCGTACCAGCTACAAAGCCAGGTACACACACACACACTCACACACACACACTCAACACACACTCATGTACACACACACACACACACATACACACACGCATGCTCACACTTTCTTCTTCGGCGGTCTCTCGAGACGAGTATGACTGTCCTCTCCGTCGGGTCGCCTTATTTGTGGATCCTCAGGTGGCTGTAAAGGCCGATCTGTGATCCACAGATTCTGCTGCAGTGTGGGCATTGGAAGGTTGAGGTGGTGGAGCCTTTCTCTGTGTGTCCTTGCGGTGTTGCCGCTGTGCATCTGTGGCACGGCGGTGTTCTGTTTGGTGGTGTGCTGCACCTTCCTGCACTGCTTTTCTCCAGTAGTCCCTGTTACACGCGAGATTCTCCCAGTCGCCGGACGTGATGTTAAACTTTTTCAGGCTGGTCTGGATATTGTCCTTAAAGCGTTTCTTTGGCCCACCAGGGGCTCGCTGTCCTTCTTTTAGCTGGGAGTACAGGATCTGTTTTGGGACACGGTTGTTGGGCATGCGGATGACATGTCCTGTCCATCGGAGTTGGTGCTGTATTATGGTGGTAGTGATGCTGGGAATATTTGTTTCCTCCAGAATGCTGGAGTTTGTACGTCTGTCTTCCCAGTTGATCCTCAAGATTTTTCTTAAGGCTCTTTGATGGAATAGTTCCAGTGCTCTCAGGTGTCTGTAGTAGGTGGTCCAGGATTCCGCTCCATACAGCAGAGTTGGGAGAATCACAGCTCTGTAAACCAGGACCTTGGTTTGAGCTCTCAGGTCTCGGTCATCAAAGACTCTTGTCCTGAGTTTGGCATAGGCTCTGCTGGCACAGCTCAGGCGATGGTTAACTTCAGAGTCTATATCAGCTTTGGAAGAGAGAATGTTGCCAAGGTAGGGGAAGTGGTCCACGCTTTCCAGAGTGGTGTTATCCACTTTGATAATGGGCTGGAGTGATGGCTGGTTGGGTGGTGGTTGATACAGAACCTGAGTTTTCTTGATGTTCAAGGCCAAACCCAGGGCTCTGTATGCCTTGGCAAAGGCATTTAGGATGCCCTGGAGGTCTTCAGGGGAGTGTGCTGCAATGGCGTTATCATCGGCGTATTGCAGCTCCATGATGGTGGTATTCCTGACTTTGATCTTGGCTTTGAACCTGTTAAGGTTGAAGAGCCTGCTGTCAGTCCTGTAAAGGATTGGGATCCCCTGTGGCAACTCTTGGCCAGTAAGGTGGAGTATGGCTGCAATGAAGATGGCAAATAGGGTGGGTGCATTGATACATCACTGTTTGACCCCAGTTTCGACAGTAAATGGCTCAGATTCAGAGCCACTGTTGAGCACTGTGGCTGACATGCCGTCATGTAGTAGCCTCAGTACACGGATGTATTTGGCATGACATCCATACTTTGATAGTATGCTCCACAGTGCCTGCCTATCCACGGAGTCAAAGGCCTTTGTCAAGTCTATAAAGGCCATGTACAGAGGCAGTCCTTGTTCTCGACACTTTTCTTGTAGTTGACGAGCAGGAAAGATCATGTCAGTTGTTCCCCTAGATGGACGGAAACCGCACTGTGATTCAGGGAGTATCTCCTCAGATAGTGGTAGCAGGTGGTTGGAGAGGACACGAGCAAGGACTTTGCCTGTTGCCTGTTGTTGACTAGAGCGAGATGCCCCTGTAGTTTCCACATTCAGCCTTGTCCCCTTTCTTGAATATGGTAACAATTTGGGCATCCCGGAGCTCTGAGGGGAGCTCTTCCCTTTCCCAGACCTTGACGAGTAGATGGTGGATGTGGTGCCAGAGCCTTGGTCCTCCTTCCTTTAAGATCTCCGCGGGGATCCCATCAGGACCAGTGGCCTTGTTGTTCCTGAGATTCCTGATGGCATTGTGAACCTCTGTTAGGGTAGGAGGTTCCCCCATGTCTTCTCTGATGGGACTCTGCGGGATATGGTCGGCGATGTCTGGTTCGGCTGAGCTGTCATGGTTCAGAAAGTGCTCCTTCCAACGTGCGTTGATGGAGTCATTGTCTTTTAAAAGAGTCTGTCCATCTTTTGGGCGTAGGGGATTTAAGCCGCGGTGTCTAGGGCCATAGACAGCCTTAGTGGCACTAAAAAAGCCTCTGTTGTTACCTGAATCTGCCAGTCTCTGGAGTTCTAGAGACTTTTCTGTCCACCAGTTGTTCTTGAGCTCCCTCATCAATCTCTGAACGTCAGCCTGGGCTCTGGAGTGTGCTGCCCTTTTGGCCTCACATGTTATGTCATTTTGCCACACTCGGAAGGCTTTTCGTTATCTGGAGATAAGTTGTTCTATCTCTGTGTCATTTTCATCAAACCAGTCCTGATGTTTCCCGGCCTACCCTAGCATTGAAGTCTCCAAGGAGGATGATCTTGTCCTCCCTGAGGATTTTTGACAGGGTTTCTTCCAGGCAGGCGTAGAAGGCTTCTTTTTATTCCACGTCGGAGTCTAGGGTAGGGGCATAGGCGCTCACTACTGTCGCTGTCTGGTTGTTGGCCAGCACCAGCGCTCGCTGATCCCCACAGGAAGTTCGGAGAGATGGTTGACAAGCTGTTTTTTGATGGCAAGTCCAACTCCATGATTTCTTCCAGAAGAAAGTGTAGCCACTTTTCTCCTCCATAGGACTTTATCCGGGGTGGTAGGGTGGATTCCCTTTGTGGAGGACGCCTGTGCGTGGCGTTGTTTAACGTTTGGAGGCTGGTGCACAGACAACCACCACATGGTCCTTGGCAGGTCTGGGTCAGGATCCTGTGGCATGGAGTCCAAGACGACTGGGGACCCATCACCAGTGTTGGGTAAGTTACTTAAAAAAAGTAATTAGTTATAGTTACTAGTTACTTCTCACAAAAAGTAACTGCGTTAGTAACTGAATTACATCATTACAAAAGTAACTAATTACTAGGGAAAGTAACTATTGCGTTACTTAAAAAAAATAAGAATAATTAAATATAAGAAATTTCTTGGATACCCCCAATATGAAATGTTAAATGAATGAAATGGACACTAAATAGAACATCTTATTATTATTAAACATTGTACACTAATCTACACTATTTTAATGTTGCTGTGGGACAATGTGAGAGACACCGATTAACTTAAATATTAAAATATTATCATTACTGTAGTGGAGCAACAAAATAATAGATGGTTTAGAACTTTTAATATTTATTGTACAGACCACAACTGGCCAACAAATAAGTCTAAAAATAAATCATGCTTCTTAAGAAATGTACCAAAAATAAATAAATAGTAGCCTTATAAAAATATTCATACACATACACTAGTGCATATAATTAAAATGATAAAACTCACACACCTTTACAACTGGTAGACATTCATAGCCTACTTGAAGTATTTTCTTCCTCACAATAGTAAGTTTAACAAAAAGTGCTCTCTAATACTGGAAATGTATCAACATAAATAATAATAATACAATATAATCTTTTGTGGGTTTATTTTTATAACCTACAGAGAACGTCATCATCAGAGGTTATTTATTTTAGCCAAATTCTAGTCATGTTTTCCGCACGTGTTCACAACCGTCAAACAAATATGTTTGAACGTTCCCTGCAGGTTATTTTGGAGTTTATGTTATATAAACTAATTAAAACATTGCATATGATACCAATATGCTACATATTATTCTAATGCTGAAATGTGTAATTTATTTATAAATAAAGTATTTATGCTCGGACACATTCGGTCTCTCTCGCGCACTGTCAAACGCGTTCTCGGACACACTCGGTCTCTCTCGCGCACGTCGAGCGCGCTCGCGGCATTCGCCTCGCTTTTGTCCAGTCCGGCGCCTCATAAACACTCACACACCAGAGAAAAAACTTTGCAGCTCCTATGGCTGAGAGAGAGCCTACTCGGATGAAAACCGCTTCAGTGAGCTCAACTATAGTAACGCCGCATTTTTATTGACAGTAACGGTAACGGCGTTGTAATAGAGGAAGCAGTAATTAGTTTGATTACTAGTTACTGAAAAAAATAACGCCGTTAGTAACGCCGTTTATTTATAACGCCGTTATTCCCATCACTGCCCATCACTGCTGCAGCCTTCATCCGCCTTCCCAGCCGTGGTGATGCTCCACTTAAATCAGCCATCATCCTCCGCCTGTTCCGATGTTGAGGTCTTTTGTCTTTTTTTTCAGGGTGTGCTCCCTTAGCCTTTGCCTCTATAGGCTACCCCACAAGGCAGTGGGACTATTTACCCATAGCTGGGGCTGTGGTTGGCGGGTGCCAGGGCATGTCCACTGCTTGGTGGGCCTGCACACCGCACCTCTGGGGCCCACTGCTGCTCCGAGATCCCCTACAGTTCAGCCTGGGTCCGCTAGGGCCCAGTTACCGTGTGTGGCCGCAAGGAGGCACTGTAGGAGTCTTGACGGTGGAGAGGCTGTGTACCGACAGGAGGAGGCTTACGCACTCGGCTCCTCTTTTCACCCTTGCACAAGGGCTAGTCGGTGGCTGTAGATATAAGCAGAATGTAGCAAGCAGAAATAGCATGCAGCATTCAATATCTACTAAACTACAGGCACTACTATCCCAGTACTACTGCACTGACGCATCACACATGCCCTGTGTGACAACACACACACACACACACACACATGTACATGCGCATGTACACACATACACACGCATATACACTCACACACTCACACACACATACGTACACACACACGCATGTGTACACACACATATGTACACACACACACACATATGTACACACACACACATGTACACACACACACACGCATGAACACACATGCATGTACACAGACACGTACACACACGCATGCATGCACACACACACACACACACACACACACACCCGTACACACAAACAAGCACACAAGAGTGTTGTGAGTGCGTGTGTGAGTGTGTGTGTGTGTGTGTGTGTGTGTGTGTTGTATCAGGGGGTGTATAAGGACAGACAGGCGTCAGGCTCTCTGTTCTCAGTGTTGTGTGTGTGTGTGTGTGTGTGTGTGTGTGTGTGTGTATCAGGTGGTGTATAAGGATAGACAGGCATCAGACTCTCTGTTCTCAGTGTTGTGTGTGTGTGTGTGTGTGTGTGTGTGTGTGTGTGTGTGTGTGTGTGTATCAGGTGGTGTATAAGGACAGACAGGCGTCAGGCTCTCTGTTCTCAGTGTTGTGTGTGTGTGTGTGTGTGTGTGTGTGTGTGTGTATCAGGTGGTGTATAAGGACAGACAGGCGTCAGGCTCTCTCTTCTCTACGCTGTCCGAGACGCCGGAGATTCAGTTCGCCAGAGAGATCACAGAGACCATCAGTGAGGTGAAGCAGACGAGATGAAGGATCAGAGCAGGTTACACTGATCCATGAAGTGTGTGACAGCCCTGTGTGTGTGTGTGTGTGTCTGTGTGTGTGTGTGTGTGTGTGTGTGTGTGTGTGTGTGTGTAGAATAAGTACCGCGAGCAGAGCCGGAAGAGCATCAGCTGCTGCGTTTACTCTCAGCTTCCTGAAACTGCAGAGACTCAATTCAGCAGGAGCATCTCTGAGCAGCAGAGTCAGGTATACCATCATCACCACCATCATCAACATCTTCATCATCACCAACATCTTCATCATCATCACCATCATCATCACCATCACCATCATCACCACCATGCGTGTGTGTGTGCGTGTGTGTGTGTGTGTGTGCAGGTGAAGTATAAGGCTGACGCTCAGCAGCAGATGAGCAGATCTCTGTACCATCAGCTCGCAGAAACTCCAGAAACTCGACACGCTCGAGACGCCGCTCAGATCCAGAGCCAGGTGACGTGTTCTTCATCATCTTCATCATCATCATCAGATCTGAGCACTAATTAACGTGTTCTGCTCTTCCTCACACGCGTGTGACTGTGACCCAATCAGAGGCGTGTGCTACAATAATCAGATCTGTGTCAAATCATGTTTTTGTGAAAGTGTAAATGCAGCCATATAGTCCTGCTCTTCACAACTACATTATGTGATCATGTGACACTTCATGTGATCATGTGACTCTTCTTGTGACCATGTGACTGTGTTTGTTGTGTGATCAGCTGCAGTACCAGCAGGGCCGGGCGTCAGTGACGGGCAGTAATCTGTTCTCCCTGATGCCAGAGACGCCGCAGAATGAGTTTGTGAAGCAGCAGATGGAGCTGCAGAGTGAGGTGAACCTCCGTGACCTCTGACCTCTATGACCTCTGACCTATGTCACCTCTGACATATGTGACCCTCTATGACCTCTGACATCTATGATCTCTGTGACCTCTGATCTATGTGACCTCCGTGACCTCTGACCTCCGTGACCCTCTGTGAACCTCTGACCTATGTGACCTCTGTAACACTTTATGACCTGTGTGAACCTCTCTGACCTATGTGACCTCTGACCTCCGTGAACCTCTATGACCTCTGACCTCCATGACCTCTGTGACCTCCGTAGATTCAGTCTTTACACAGAAACAGACACTCAGAATGTTCTGTCTGGAGCCTCTTTCACTCTTCGTGTGTGTGTGTGTGTGTGTGTGTGTGTGTGTGTCAGCTGAAGTATAAAGCTGACCTGAAGGAGAACTCCAGTAATCTGTACTCCCTGATGCCGGAGACGCTGGAGACGCAGTTCAGCAAAAACACCGCAGAGTTACAGAGCAACGTACGACACACACACTCCAACAATACAATCTTACAGTCACTTCAGTGTTCAGGCCAGAGTTCCTCCAGTCAACATCATGACAAGCATGACCGATCCGCTGCGTGTGTGTGTGTGTGTGTGCAGGTGAAGTATAAGGCTGACGCTCAGCAGCAGATGAGCAGATCTCTGTACCATCAGCTCGCAGAAACTCCAGAAACTCGACACGCTCGTGACGCCGCTCAGATCCAGAGCCAGGTGACGTGTTCTTCATCATCTTCATCAGATCTGAGCACTAGTTGGCGTGTCCTGCTCTTCCTCACACGCGTGTGACTGTAGCGTGACCTTCTTCTCCACTTCTTCATCAGGTGGCGTATAAAGGCATCGGGAAGGGTGATTTCTCAGGCTCCTCGTTCACTGCGGTTCCAGACTCAGCAGAGATGAAGTGTGTCCAGCAGATCTCACACACACTCAGTGAGGTGAAGCTCCATCTCAGATCTCACACACACTCAGATCTCACACACACTCAGGCCCTGTCCACACGGAGACGCGTTTAGCTGTATCCGTACAAAATTTGTATCGTATTGACGTTTCGTCCAGACGGATCCGGCGTTTTCGGAGACTGAACCGCTATTTTTTTAAACCGGGTCCCAAGGTGGATAAATCTGAAAACGCCACCCTTGCGTTTTCGTGTGTACGGCCAATCCGTACATTTTGTGAAACGATGATGTCATCACACCAAGTGTCAACTATAGTCAGACACCGCTAAGTCACAGCAACAATTGCCGACTACATGCTTGTGTTCGTGCTGCAGAAGCTACTGAGCCTCTTTTATTTCTTTCTTTATTATTTACTTGAATGTATTTTTATTTCATTTCATTTCTTTTTTTTTTTTACTTCTTTATTTGGCCTATTTATATTTTCTTTCTTATGCTATGATGCTTGTCTGTTGTCTGATTAAGACATTTCGTATTTTGTAGGGATGGGCGTTTCAAGCAAAAATAATATTCGACAATTGCTGGGAATTATTTGATTATTATTCAAAAAACGCACCCCTGCCCCTCATGATCACCGGTAAAGCGGCGTTCGCTCAAATTCCACTCTGACATAAAATGTATCTGAACTGTAGGCATGTTGTAGCCATTAAAGAAAATGTATTAAGTTTCATATTTATGTGTAAATAATGTTATTTTTTTATTTCATCTGTGTTGATTATATGAAAAGTGAACAGCATGAGTAATCATAAGAAGTGCAATATATCGGGAGACATAATTTTGACCACATTAAGTTTTGTTTTCTATAAATTGTATCTTAATTTTAATCAATGTTTCATCAACCAATTGCCTGGATATTTTGCAAATATAGCAGACAATTTAATCAGGACATGGAGGCGCCAGCGCGATATAACTTGCATTGCTCGTGAACTGGAGCTCGTCTCATAAATGAACCGAAACTCAGAAATATAGAAAGCTTGAAATGTCTACTTTTAAAAAAAACAGTTAAAAAACGAAAAGAAACAGGCGACTTTCTTATGTAATCCGTATGAAGTGTCCATTTCTCTCTATAGGCACGTTCACCACTGCGAAGGTGGCGAGTCAGCATCGCCAACATCTTTAGCCGAGACTGACACAGAAAAAACGAGTTTATTAATAAACAATTAAAATGTCTCCTTAATATATTTGACACATTCATAATGATTACTTTTGCCGGTTCTTTGTGGCAAGCTTTATGCGTCCGCTAACTATCGAATATCGTGACTCATATTTTGTACCAGGCCATTTATGGTTGTTCATATTGTTCAATAAAGTTCTTGGTAAATTTTTTTTAAAATAAGCTACTGTCCTAATATTATTGTATACAGCGCGCAAGGTATATGCGCATGCTCTGTCTTCTTCTCCGTTTTTAGTGTATTTCTGTGGCAGAATTACAGCGCCACATACTGGTCTGGCATGTATACTACATCATTTTGAGTCGGTTTCAGTGGTTTCATGTGTACGCAGATATTTCTTGAGACGACGCCGTGTTTACGGAATTTTTTTTTTTAACTGGGAAAAAAAACCATCGGATTGGGAAAGCTCTGGCTTCGTGTGGATGTGGCCTCAGTGAGGTGAAGCTCCATCTCAGATCTTACACACTCTCAGATCTCACACACTCAGATCTCACACACACTCAGATCTCACACACACTCAGATCAGATCTCACACACACTCAGATCAGATCCCACACACACTCAGTGAGGTGAAGCTCCATCTCAGATCTCACACACACACTCAGATCTCACAAGCCCCTTTCACACAGCGCTTTGAACCCGGGAAATTGCCGGCAAATTGCCAGAGTGCCTTCTGTGTGAACGCAAACATGACCCGAGATTGATGCCGGGATCGATGCCGGGTTGGGGACCTAGTAACATTGCCGTGTTCAGTCCCGGAACGCGCGCTGTGTGAACAAAAGCCGTAATAATGCCGTGTCGTAGTGATGACGCTGAAGCTGGGATCGTTCGTCAGCTGTGAAACGGTGCGTAATGCGTAAGTTTATGATCGAATCAGAGAAAAAAATGCACAAGCGTGGTTTCTCTAGGGAGAAATCGCAGCTCATAAGCAAACTTAAGACGCTGCTGAGACATTACAAGTCACATCGATGTCACTTGTCTTTACGGGATTTTTACGGGTTGTGTGTGAACGCACTCTCTGATTCTGGAGAATCACTGGCAGTGTGAATGAACCAAAATCAAACGAACCCGGGTCAAATCCCGTGTCACTTTATCCGTGTATTTTCCGGAATCTCTGTGTGAAAGGGGCTACACACACTCAGATCAGATCTCACACACACTCAGATCAGATCTCACACACACTCAGATCTCACACATACTCAGATCAGATCTCACACACACTCAGTGAGGTGAAGCTCCATCTCAGATCTCACACACACACACTCAGATCTCACACACACTCAAATCTCACACACACTCTGTGTGCTCGTGTGTTTCAGAACCAGTACCGTGAGGAGGGCAGGAGGAGCCTCTCGTCCAGCATTTACTCTCAGCTGTCCGAGACTCCGGAGACGCAGTTCGTCAGAGCCGTGTCAGATCTGCAGAGCGAGGCGAGGAAAACCATCTCAGCCAATCAGAATCAGTCACTCACATCTGCCTTTCTCAAGCTCGATACAAAACTAATCATTATTTAAAAAATCAATCACTTAATAATTATGTAAATCCTAAACATGTGAAGTGAAGAAAATTTTAAATAAAAAAATCAAAATAAATTACATATAAATAATTAATTAAATAAAAAACGTAAAATTTATATAAATAAATAATTATAAAATTAATCAAAATAAATGTCTTAATAATCAATTGCATAATAAACATCAAAATAAAACCCTTTTTTAAGAAACATAAAATATTTTATTTGTTTAGCTGCATGTCATGTGACCATTAACTGCTATCAGAGAGCATGTGAAAGTTAACATGTTGTTAAATTATTTAAATATCATCTCAAAATCTCAGTACGGCTTCGACTGATGAAGCAGTGTGTAAGTCTGATCGAGTTTCTGTGTGTGTTTCCTTCAGGTGAAATATAAGCAGCAGGTGAACGGCTCGCTGTACGCCACCCTGCCCGAGACGCTGGACACGCAACACGCTAAACACGCCACTGACATCATCAGTGAGGTAGTGTGACGCTGCAAACACTCGTGTGAAGCTCGCTGTACAAACACTAGAAGAGCTGGCTGTTTGTGTTCAGGTGAAGTACCGAGAGGACGGCCGAGGGAGTTTATCGAGCCCGCTCTTCACTCGCCTGACGCAGACACTGCAGACGCAGACGGCTCGAGACATCGCAGACGCGCAGAGCCAGGTGACGCCAAGCGCTCTCCATACACTATAGTGCCAAAAGTTTTGGGACACCCATCCAAATCATCGAGTTCAGGAGTTCCAATCACTTCCATGGCCACAGTTCAAATCAAGCACTAGGCATGCAGACGCTTCTACAAATCCTGACTGCATTGTGCCAAGTGTAAAGTGGAGGGGGGATTATGGTGTGGGGTTGTTTGGGGGAGGGGGTGATGGTGTGGGGTTGTTTGGTGGAGGGGGGTTATGTTGGTGGAGGGGGGATTATGGTGTGGGGTTGTTTGGTGGAGGGGGGGTGATGGTGTGGGGTTGTTTGGTGGAGGGAGGGTGATGGTGTGGGGTTGTTTGGTGGAGGGGGGATTATGGTGTGGGGTTGTTTGGTGGAGGGGGGGTGATGGTGTGGGGTTGTTTGGTGGAGGGGGGGTGATGGTGTGGGGTTGTTTGGGGGAGGGGGGGTTGTTTGGGGGAGGGGGGGTTATGTTGGTGGAGGGGGGATTATGGTGTGGGGTTGTTTGGTGGAGGGGGGTTGTGTTGGTGGAGGGGGGTTATGTTGGTGGAGGGGGGATTATGGTGTGGGGTTGTTTGGTGGAGGGGGGGTGATGGTGTGGGGTTGTTTGGTGGAGGGGGGGTGATGGTGTGGGGTTGTTTGGGGGAGGGGGGGTTATGTTGGTGGAGGGGGGATTATGGTGTGGGGTTGTTTGGTGGAGGGGGGTTGTGTTGGTGGAGGGGGGATTATTGTGTGGGGTTGTTTGGTGGAGGGGGGGTGATGGTGTGGGGTTGTTTGGTGGAGGGGGGGTGATGGTGTGGGGTTGTTTGGTGGAGGGGGGTGATGGTGTGGGGTTGTTTGGGGGAGGGGGGGTTATGTTGGTGGAGGGGGGATTATGGTGTGGGGTTGTTTGGTGGAGGGGGGATTATGGTGTGGGGTTGTTTGGTGGAGGGGGGGGGTGATGGTGTGGGGTTGTTTGGTGGAAGGGGGGTGATGGTGTGGGGTTGTTTGGGGGAGGTGGGTGATGGTGTGGGGTTGTTTGGTGGAGGGGGGTGATGGTGTGGGGTTGTTTGGGGGAGGGGGGTGATGGTGTGGGGTTGTTTGGTGGAGGGGGGTGATGGTGTGGGGTTGTTTGGGGGAGGGGGGGTTATGTTGGTGGAGGGGGGGTGATGGTGTGGGGTTGTTTGGTGGAGGGGGGGGTGATGGTGTGGGGTTGTTTGGTGGAGGGGGGGTGATGGTGTGGGGTTGTTTGGGGGAGGTGGGTGATGGTGTGGGGTTGTTTGGTGGAGGGGGGTGATGGTGTGGGGTTGTTTGGGGGAGGGGGGTGATGGTGTGGGGTTGTTTGGTGGAGGGGGGATTATGGTGTGGGGTTGTTTGGTGGAGGGGGGGTGATGGTGTGGGGTTGTTTGGTGGAGGGGGGGATGATGTTGTGGTGTTTGGGGGAGGGTGGGGGTGATGGTGTGGGGTTGTTTGGGGGAGGGGGGGATGATGTTGTGGTGTTTGGGGGAGGGTGGGGGTGATGGTGTGGGGTTGTTTGGTGGAGTTTGAGGAGTTTGGTGTGGAGTAACTGGACTCCTGCACAGAGTCCTGACCTGACCCGAGAGAGCAGCTTTGGAACAGCCAAACCTTGTGGAAAGCCTTCCCAGAAGAGCTGAAGCTGTTATAGCAGCAAAGGGTGGAGCAACTCCATATTAAACCCTCCGGATCAGCGCAGTAAACCAGGGTTTAAACTCTAGCACATCTTACACAGCAGCGCAGTAAACCAGGGGTTAAACTCTAGCACATCTTACACAGCAGCACAGTAAACCAGGGGTTAAACTCTAGCACATCTTACACAGCAGCGCAGGAAACCAGGGTTTAAACTCTAGCACATCTTACACAGCAGCGCAGTAAACCAGGGGTTAAACTCTAGCACATCTTACACAGCAGCGCAGTAAACCAGGGGTTAAACTCTAGCACATCTTACACAGCAGCACAGTAAACCAGGGGTTAAACTCTAGCACATCTTACACAGCAGCGCAGTAAACCAGGGGTTAAACTCTAGCACATCTTACACAGCAGCACAGTAAACCAGGGGTTAAACTCTAGCACATCTTACACAGCAGCGCAGTAAACCAGGGCTTACACTCTATCACATCTTACACAGCAGCGCAGTAAACCAGGGGTTAAACTCTAGCACATCTTACACAGCAGCGCAGTAAACCAGGGGTTACACTCTAGCACATCTTACACAGCAGCGCAGTAAACCAGGGTTTAAACTCTAGCACATCTTACACAGCAGCGCAGTAAACCAGGGGTTAAACTCTAGCACATCTTACACAGCAGCACAGTAAACCAGGGGTTAAACTCTAGCACATCTTACACAGCAGCGCAGGAAACCAGGGTTTAAACTCTAGCACATCTTACACAGCAGCACAGTAAACCAGGGGTTAAACTCTAGCACATCTTACACAGCAGCGCAGTAAACCAGGGGTTAAACTCTAGCACATCTTACACAGCAGCACAGTAAACCAGGGGTTAAACTCTAGCACATCTTACACAGCAGCGCAGGAAACCAGGGTTTAAACTCTAGCACATCTTACACAGCAGCGCAGTAAACCAGGGGTTAAACTCTAGCACATCTTACACAGCAGCGCAGTAAACCAGGGGTTAAACTCTAGCACATCTTACACAGCAGCGCAGGAAACCAGGGGATACACTCTAGCACATCTTACACAGCAGCGCAGTAAACCAGGAGTTAAACTCTAGCACATCTTACACAGCAGCACAGTAAACCAGGGGTTAAACTCTAGCACATCTTACACAGCAGCGCAGTAAACCAGGGCTTACACTCTAGCACATCTTACACAGCAGCGCAGTAAACCAGGGTTTAAACTCTAGCACATCTTACACAGCAGCGCAGTAAACCAGGGGTTAAACTCTAGCACATCTTACACAGCAGCACAGTAAACCAGGGGTTAAACTCTAGCACATCTTACACAGCAGCGCAGTAAACCAGGGGTTAAACTCTAGCACATCTTACACAGCAGCACAGTAAACCAGGGGTTAAACTCTAGCACATCTTACACAGCAGCACAGTAAACCAGGGGTTACACTCTAGCACATCTTACACAGCAGCACAGTAAACCAGGGGTTACACTCTAGCACATCTTACACAGCAGCACAGTAAACCAGGGGTTAAACTCTAACACATCTTACACAGCAGCACAGTAAACCAGGGTTTAAACTCTAGCACATCTTACACAGCAGCACAGTAAACCAGGGGTTAAACTCTAGCACATCTTACACAGCAGCGCAGTAAACCAGGGGTTAAACTCTAGCACATCTTACACAGCAGCACAGTAAACCAGGGGTTAAACTCTAGCACATCTTACACAGCAGCGCAGGAAACCAGGGTTTAAACTCTAGCACATCTTACACAGCAGCGCAGTAAACCAGGGGTTAAACTCTAGCACATCTTACACAGCAGCGCAGTAAACCAGGGGTTAAACTCTAGCACATCTTACACAGCAGCACAGTAAACCAGGGGTTAAACTCTAGCACATCTTACACAGCAGCGCAGGAAACCAGGGGATACACTCTAGCACATCTTACACAGCAGCGCAGTAAACCAGGGGTTAAACTCTAGCACATCTTACACAGCAGCGCAGTAAACCAGGGCTTACACTCTATCACATCTTACACAGCAGCGCAGTAAACCAGGGGTTAAACTCTAGCACATCTTACACAGCAGCGCAGTAAACCAGGGGTTACACTCTAGCACATCTTACACAGCAGCGCAGTAAACCAGGGTTTAAACTCTAGCACATCTTACACAGCAGCGCAGTAAACCAGGGGTTAAACTCTAGCACATCTTACACAGCAGCACAGTAAACCAGGGGTTAAACTCTAGCACATCTTACACAGCAGCGCAGTAAACCAGGGGTTAAACTCTAGCACATCTTACACAGCAGCACAGTAAACCAGGGGTTAAACTCTAGCACATCTTACACAGCAGCGCAGGAAACCAGGGTTTAAACTCTAGCACATCTTACACAGCAGCACAGTAAACCAGGGGTTAAACTCTAGCACATCTTACACAGCAGCGCAGTAAACCAGGGGTTAAACTCTAGCACATCTTACACAGCAGCACAGTAAACCAGGGGTTAAACTCTAACACATCTTACACAGCAGCGCAGGAAACCAGGGGTTACACTCTAGCACATCTTACACAGCAGCGCAGTAAACCAGGGGTTAAACTCTAGCACATCTTACACAGCAGCGCAGTAAACCAGGGGTTAAACTCTTGCACATCTTACACAGCAGCACAGGAAACCAGGGGTTAAACTCTAGCACATCTTACACAGCAGCGCAGTAAACCAGGGGTTAAACTCTAGCACATCTTACACAGCAGCGCAGTAAACCAGGGGTTAAACTCTAGCACATCTTACACAGCAGCACAGTAAACCAGGGGTTAAACTCTAGCACATCTTACACAGATGTGTCTGTTTCTGCTCTATTTCACCAATGAAAGCGGATGCACAGAAATCCACAGCAGAAGTGAATGAGTGTAGTGAAACTGATTTAGTTGAACTATAGTTGAACAATAGTTGAACTTATTGATTAAATGTATGAATTTGGCATTAAAGATAATGCATATATCTAATGGACAGAAAATGACCCTTAAAAGGTAAAAATGTGGACTAATATCAGCCCTCCATGGAAACATGACATGAATGCAGTGGCTCATATGTGAGCGTTGATTATGGTGTAGAGCTTAGATCGGGCCCAACAAATCAAGCCCGACCCTACCCGAGCCCGAGCACGTTGTGTCCGAGCCCGGCCCGGCCCGACACGTTCACTGTAATTATGAGCCCGAGCCCGATTTAAACCCGACCATTTTTAATATCGGCCCGATGACAGTGGCGGGAAATATCGGCGAGTCGGGGCTCGGGCAGAGAATCTAAGCTCTATTATGGTGTGATTTGAACATTGATTATGATGTGATTTGAGCGTTGATTATGGTGTGTGAATGTGTGTGTTCTGCAGGTCAGATATAAGCAGAAGGACGATCAGGCCAGTCTGTATTCACTCCTGCCTCAGACTGCTGACACACAGTTCGCCAGTCACATGACCGACATCCAGAGCCAGGTAACACTGTTGAACACAGGTCTGTGACATCACTATGACATCACTATGGCCACATCCACACAAAGCCAGATCCCCCCCCCCCCCCGTTCTAAAAACAAAATTAAAGCTGCAGCTCGTCTGATGTAGATATAGAGCCATATGGCTATGAGTGTGATATTATATAAATATCCTAGTATATGATACAGCTTTTAATCTTCAAGTCAATCATATATTCATGAGGAAAGAAATCAGATTTAATAAGGAAAGCGATATCTTTGTCATAGAATCCTTTCAGTGGTTAAAGTTACCGCAGTCACTGCATCTGCTGCTCTTTATATGTGCCATTTAATTTTTTTGGTTTATTTTTGTTTATCTATTTACCTTTTTTAGAATTTGAAAGAAAATATAGATATTGTTTGAAAAGGGAGATCTCTGATTCAAAACCAAACAAGTAGTGCTTGAAAAGCCCTTGAATTTCATTTTAAGTCTCTGTACGAACCCTGAAATACTGTATATATGGATCACAAGTGTTCAAAACCTGCGTTCTGTTCTCATATTTTTGTCATTCTTTCTTTTGAGTTGGAAAATTGATGCAGTTCTACGGATGTTTTGCCCTCCAGGTCACATGACGGAAATTATGAATTGCTAATATTTTTTCCTAGTAAAGTTTCTCATGTTTTGCATGTGTGTTTTGTGTGTGTGTGTTTTGCGTGTGTGTGCGTGTGTTTGCGTGTGTTCTGCATGTGTTTTGCGTGTGTTTTGCGTGTGTGTGTGTGTGTGTTTGCAGCTTCAGTACAAGCATGACGGGAAGAAGGAGTGCGAGAGTAACTTGTACAGCCTGATGCCACACACACTGGAGACCGAACACGCCAAACACGCCTGCCAGCTGCAGAGTCACGTATGTCCACAGCAGATCATGTGATCACGAGCACACGCGTGTCCTGAACATGTGATGAGGAAACGTGTGTGTGTGTGTGTGTGTGTGTGTGTGTGTGTGTGTGTGTGTGTGTGTGTTTTACATGCAGGTGAAATATAAAGAGCAGAACCGAACGGATGCGTGTCTTTACACTCTTCTGCCCGAGACTCGAGACACGCAACACGCTAAACACGCGTCAGAGCTGCGCAGCGAGGTTCGTACACACACACACACACACACACACACACACACACACACAGACGCGTGATGATGAACATCTGTGTTTCTCTCAGCTGAAGTACAGAGAGGACGGGAAGAAGGATCAGGCCTCATCGCTGTTCTCTCAGATGACCGACACTGCAGAGACTCAACGGCTCCGAGAGATCAGCGCACTGCAGAGTCAGGTGTGTGTGTGTGTGTGTGTGTGTGTGTGTGTGTGTGAGTGAGAGTGTGTGTGTGTGTGTGTGTGTGTGTGTGAGAGAGTGTGTATGCTTAGTTTCATGATCTGTAGTTTTAAAACATATAATGCAGTGCAAAATATTTGTTCTTGTTTTAAGCACAAACTCACTTTATTTTGATAAATCTTTCATTAAACGAGACTTAATATCTTCAGTCATTGTGTTTCTTCTCCAATAAATGAATCTTGATTTGAGAATGTTTACGAGACACTGAGGAAGAGCAGTCTATCAGCTGATGATCTCGCCATTAGTGTTAGGTTTTATGTCTGATTTGAAATAAGTCAGTGAAATATGAGTTTTTGTTATTACTTCAGCCAGTATGAGTGTTAGAGTGTGTGTGTGTGTGTGTGTGTGTGTGTGTGTGTGTGTGTGTTTCAGGTCCAGTATAAGACTGAAGGACAGAAGCTCATGAGCTCCAGTC
>NC_140228.1:267500-277500 GCF_951802725.1 Rutilus rutilus
TTGGGTTGGGCATCGTTTGAATGTTATCGATTCCGATTCTTCTCGATTCCTAATTTCGATTCCAATAAGGTAAAAACAGAAACAAAAAAAACTTCGATATCATTCCCATTTAGTTATTACTGAAATAAATGTCAAGCATTATTAAAAACAAGTAAACACTCAGTAATTAAAAAAGAACAAATAAAAAATTTGCAATCGCAACAAATAGATTCAACTGAACAAAACTAAACAGTGTTTTAAGATTTTCAGGTGATCAGGAACAGAAACTGTTTATTAATAAAATATACATTACAAATATAGTAACAAAAGCTATTCAGTCAAGAATGAGTACATTTTCTTTTTGTTGTTTAATTAGTGTTATTATAGAGCGGGAATATTAGTGTTATTATAGAGCAGGAATATCAGTGTTATTATAGAGCGGGAATATTAGTGTTATTATAGAGCAGGAATATCAGTTATTATAGAGCGGGAATATCAGTGTTATTATAGAGCGGGAATATTAGTGTTATTATAGAGCGGGAATATTAGTGTTATTATAGAGCGGGAATATTAGTGTTATTATAGAGCAGGAATATTAGTGTTATTATAGAGCGGGAATATCAGTGTTATTATAGAGCAGGAATATTAGTGTTATTATAGAGACAGCAGGAATATTAGTGTTATTATAGAGACAGCAGGAATATTAGTGTTATTATAGAGCGGGAATATTAGTGTTATTATAGAGCAGGAATATCAGTGTTATTATAGAGCGGGAATATTAGTGTTATTATAGAGCGGGAATATCAGTTATTATAGAGCGGGAATATCAGTGTTATTATAGAGCGGGAATATTAGTGTTATTATAGAGCGGGAATATTGGAATATTAGTGTTATTATAGAGCGGGAATATTGGAATATTAGTGTTATTATAGAGCGGGAATATTAGTGTTATTATAGAGCGGGAATATCAGTGTTATTATAGAGCAGGAATATTAGTGTTATTATAGAGCGGGAATATAAGTGTTATTATAGAGCGGGAATATTGGAATATTAGTGTTATTATAGAGCGGGAATATTAGTGTTATTATAGAGCGGGAATATCAGTGTTATTATAGAGCAGGAATATTAGTGTTATTATAGAGCAGGAATATTAGTGTTATTATAGAGCGGGAATATTGGAATATTAGTGTTATTATAGAGCGGGAATATTAGTGTTATTATAGAGCGGGAATATTAGTGTTATTATAGAGCAGGAATATTAGTGTTATTATAGAGCAGGAATATTAGTGTTATTATAGAGCAGGAATATTAGTGTTATTATAGAGCAGGAATATTAGTGTTATTATAGAGCGGGAATATTGGAATATTAGTGTTATTATAGAGCGGGAATATTAGTGTTATTATAGTGCGGGAATATTAGTGTTATTATAGAGCGTGAATATTAGTGTTATTATAGAGCAGGAATATTAGTGTTATTATAGAGCGGGAATATTAGTGTTATTATAGAGCGGGAATATTAGTGTTATTATAGAGCGGGAATATTAGTGTTATTATAGAGCGGGAATATTGGAATATTAGTGTTATTATAGAGACAGCAGGAATATTAGTGTTATTATAGAGCGGGAATATTAGTGTTATTATAGAGCGGGAATATTAGTGTTATTATAGAGCGGGAATATTGGAATATTAGTGTTATTATAGAGCGGGAATATTAGTGTTATTATAGAGCGGGAATATCAGTGTTATTATAGAGCAGGAATATTAGTGTTATTATAGAGCAGGAATATTAGTGTTATTATAGAGCGGGAATATTGGAATATTAGTGTTATTATAGAGCAGGAATATTAGTGTTATTATAGAGCGGGAATATCAGTGTTATTATAGAGCAGGAATATTAGTGTTATTATAGAGCGGGAATATTGGAATATTAGTGTTATTATAGAGCGGGAATATTAGTGTTATTATAGAGCAGGAATATTAGTGTTATTATAGAGCGGGAATATTGGAATATTAGTGTTATTATAGAGCGGGAATATTAGTGTTATTATAGAGCGGGAATATTGGAATATTAGTGTTATTATAGAGCAGGAATATCAGTGTTATTATAGAGCAGGAATATTAGTGTTATTATAGAGCGGGAATATCAGTGTTATTATAGAGCGGGAATATTAGTGTTATTATAGAGCGGGAATATTAGTGTTATTATAGAGCGGGAATATTAGTGTTATTATAGAGCAGGAATATTAGTGTTATTATAGAGCGGGAATATCAGTGTTATTATAGAGCGGGAATATCAGTGTTATTATAGAGCGGGAATATTAGTGTTATTATAGAGCGGGAATATCAGTGTTATTATAGAGCGGGAATATTAGTGTTATTATAGAGCGGGAATATCAGTGTTATTATAGAGCAGGAATATTAGTGTTATTATAGAGCGGGAATATTGGAATATTAGTGTTATTATAGAGCAGGAATATCAGTGTTATTATAGAGCAGGAATATTAGTGTTATTATAGAGCGGGAATATTAGTGTTATTATAGAGCGGGAATATCAGTGTTATTATAGAGCAGGAATATTAGTGTTATTATAGAGCGGGAATATTAGTGTTATTATAGAGCAGGAATATTAGTGTTATTATAGAGCGGGAATATCAGTGTTATTATAGAGCGGGAATATTAGTGTTATTATAGAGCGGGAATATCAGTGTTATTATAGAGCAGGAATATTAGTGTTATTATAGAGCGGGAATATTGGAATATTAGTGTTATTATAGAGCAGGAATATCAGTGTTATTATAGAGCAGGAATATTAGTGTTATTATAGAGCGGGAATATTGGAATATTAGTGTTATTATAGAGCAGGAATATCAGTGTTATTATAGAGCAGGAATATCAGTGTTATTATAGAGCAGGAATATTAGTGTTATTATAGAGCGGGAATATTGGAATATTAGTGTTATTATAGAGCAGGAATATTAGTGTTATTATAGAGCAGGAATATTAGTGTTATTATAGAGCAGGAATATTAGTGTTATTATAGAGCAGGAATATTAGTGTTATTATAGAGCAGGAATATTAGTGTTATTATAGAGCAGGAATATTAGTGTTATTATAGAGCGGGAATATTAGTGTTATTATAGAGCGGGAATATTGGAATATTAGTGTTATTATAGAGCGGGAATATTAGTGTTATTATAGAGCGGGAATATCAGTGTTATTATAGAGCAGGAATATTAGTGTTATTATAGAGCGGGAATATAAGTGTTATTATAGAGCGGGAATATTGGAATATTAGTGTTATTATAGAGCGGGAATATTAGTGTTATTATAGAGCGGGAATATCAGTGTTATTATAGAGCAGGAATATTAGTGTTATTATAGAGCAGGAATATTAGTGTTATTATAGAGCGGGAATATTGGAATATTAGTGTTATTATAGAGCGGGAATATTAGTGTTATTATAGAGCGGGAATATTAGTGTTATTATAGAGCAGGAATATTAGTGTTATTATAGAGCAGGAATATTAGTGTTATTATAGAGCAGGAATATTAGTGTTATTATAGAGCAGGAATATTAGTGTTATTATAGAGCGGGAATATTGGAATATTAGTGTTATTATAGAGCGGGAATATTAGTGTTATTATAGAGCGGGAATATTAGTGTTATTATAGAGCGGGAATATTAGTGTTATTATAGAGCAGGAATATTAGTGTTATTATAGAGCGGGAATATTAGTGTTATTATAGAGCGGGAATATTAGTGTTATTATAGAGCGGGAATATTAGTGTTATTATAGAGCGGGAATATTGGAATATTAGTGTTATTATAGAGACAGCAGGAATATTAGTGTTATTATAGAGCGGGAATATTAGTGTTATTATAGAGCGGGAATATTAGTGTTATTATAGAGCGGGAATATTGGAATATTAGTGTTATTATAGAGCGGGAATATTAGTGTTATTATAGAGCGGGAATATTGGAATATTAGTGTTATTATAGAGCGGGAATATTAGTGTTATTATAGAGCGGGAATATCAGTGTTATTATAGAGCAGGAATATTAGTGTTATTATAGAGCGGGAATATTGGAATATTAGTGTTATTATAGAGCAGGAATATTAGTGTTATTATAGAGCGGGAATATCAGTGTTATTATAGAGCAGGAATATTAGTGTTATTATAGAGCGGGAATATTGGAATATTAGTGTTATTATAGAGCGGGAATATTAGTGTTATTATAGAGCAGGAATATTAGTGTTATTATAGAGCGGGAATATTGGAATATTAGTGTTATTATAGAGCGGGAATATTAGTGTTATTATAGAGCGGGAATATTGGAATATTAGTGTTATTATAGAGCAGGAATATCAGTGTTATTATAGAGCAGGAATATTAGTGTTATTATAGAGCGGGAATATCAGTGTTATTATAGAGCGGGAATATCAGTGTTATTATAGAGCGGGAATATTAGTGTTATTATAGAGCGGGAATATTAGTGTTATTATAGAGCAGGAATATTAGTGTTATTATAGAGCGGGAATATCAGTGTTATTATAGAGCGGGAATATCAGTGTTATTATAGAGCGGGAATATCAGTGTTATTATAGAGCGGGAATATTAGTGTTATTATAGAGCAGGAATATTAGTGTTATTATAGAGCGGGAATATCAGTGTTATTATAGAGCGGGAATATTAGTGTTATTATAGAGCGGGAATATCAGTGTTATTATAGAGCAGGAATATTAGTGTTATTATAGAGCGGGAATATTGGAATATTAGTGTTATTATAGAGCAGGAATATCAGTGTTATTATAGAGCAGGAATATTAGTGTTATTATAGAGCGGGAATATTAGTGTTATTATAGAGCGGGAATATCAGTGTTATTATAGAGCAGGAATATTAGTGTTATTATAGAGCGGGAATATTAGTGTTATTATAGAGCAGGAATATTAGTGTTATTATAGAGCTGGAATATCAGTGTTATTATAGAGCGGGAATATTAGTGTTATTATAGAGCGGGAATATCAGTGTTATTATAGAGCAGGAATATTAGTGTTATTATAGAGCGGGAATATTGGAATATTAGTGTTATTATAGAGCAGGAATATCAGTGTTATTATAGAGCAGGAATATTAGTGTTATTATAGAGCGGGAATATTGGAATATTAGTGTTATTATAGAGCAGGAATATCAGTGTTATTATAGAGCAGGAATATTAGTGTTATTATAGAGCGGGAATATTGGAATATTAGTGTTATTATAGAGCAGGAATATTAGTGTTATTATAGAGCAGGAATATTAGTGTTATTATAGAGCAGGAATATTAGTGTTATTATAGAGCAGGAATATTAGTGTTATTATAGAGCGGGAATATTGGAATATTAGTGTTATTATAGAGCAGGAATATTAGTGTTATTATAGAGCGGGAATATTGGAATATTAGTGTTATTATAGAGCGGGAATATTAGTGTTATTATAGAGCGGGAATATTAGTGTTATTATAGAGCAGGAATATTAGTGTTATTATAGAGCAGGAATATTAGTGTTATTATAGAGCAGGAATATTAGTGTTATTATAGAGCAGGAATATTAGTGTTATTATAGAGCGGGAATATTGGAATATTAGTGTTATTATAGAGCGGGAATATTAGTGTTATTATAGAGCGGGAATATTAGTGTTATTATAGAGCGGGAATATTAGTGTTATTATAGAGCAGGAATATTAGTGTTATTATAGAGCGGGAATATTAGTGTTATTATAGAGCGGGAATATTAGTGTTATTATAGAGCGGGAATATTAGTGTTATTATAGAGCGGGAATATTGGAATATTAGTGTTATTATAGAGACAGCAGGAATATTAGTGTTATTATAGAGCGGGAATATTAGTGTTATTATAGAGCGGGAATATTAGTGTTATTATAGAGCGGGAATATTAGTGTTATTATAGAGCGGGAATATTGGAATATTAGTGTTATTATAGAGCGGGAATATTAGTGTTATTATAGAGCGGGAATATTGGAATATTAGTGTTATTATAGAGCCGGAATATTAGTGTTATTATAGAGACGGCTGCAGGAATATCAGTGTTATTATAGAGACGGCAGCAGGAATATCAGTGTTATTATAGAGCGGGAATATTAGTGTTATTATAGAGACGGCTGCAGGAATATCAGTGTTATTATAGAGCGGGAATATTAGTGTTATTATAGAGCGGGAATATCTGTTATTATAGAGCAGGAATATTAGTGTTATTATAGAGACGGCAGCAGGAATATCAGTGTTATTATAGAGCGGGAATATTAGTGTTATTATAGAGCGGGAATATCTGTTATTATAGAGCAGGAATATTAGTGTTATTATAGAGCGGGAATATCTGTTATTATAGAGCAGGAATATTAGTGTTATTATAGAGACAGCAGGAATATTAGTGTTATTACAGAGCGGGAATATTAGTGTTATTATAGAGACAGCAGGAATATCAGTGTTATTATAGAGACAGCAGGAATATCAGAGTTATTATAGAGCGGGAATATTAGTGTTATTATAGAGCGGGAATATTAGTGTTATTATAGAGCGGGAATATCAGTGTTATTATAGAGCAGGAATATTAGTGTTATTATAGAGCGGGAATATTAGTGTTATTATAGAGCGGGAATATTAGTGTTATTATAGAGCGGGAATATTAGAGTTATTATAGAGCGGGAATATTAGTGTTATTATAGAGACAGCAGGAATATCAGTGTTATTATAGAGACAGCAGGAATATTAGTGTTATTATAGAGACAGCAGGAATATCAGTGTTATTATAGAGCGGGAATATCAGAGTTATTATAGAGCGGGAATATTAGTGTTATTATAGAGCGGGAATATTAGTGTTATTATAGAGCGGGAATATCAGTGTTATTATAGAGCGGGAATATCAGTGTTATTATAGAGCGGGAATATTAGTGTTATTATAGAGACAGCAGGAATATCAGTGTTATTATAGAGCGGGAATATCAGAGTTATTATAGAGCGGGAATATTAGTGTTATTATAGAGCGGGAATATTAGTGTTATTATAGAGCGGGAATATCAGTGTTATTATAGAGACAGCAGGAATATCAGTGTTATTATAGAGCGGGAATATCAGAGTTATTATAGAGCGGGAATATTAGTGTTATTATAGAGACAGCAGGAATATCAGTGTTATTATAGAGACAGCAGGAATATCAGTGTTATTATAGAGCGGGAATATTAGTGTTATTATAGAGCGGGAATATTAGTGTTATTATAGAGACAGCAGGAATATCAGTGTTATTATAGAGCGGGAATATCAGAGTTATTATAGAGCGGGAATATTAGTGTTATTATAGAGCGGGAATATTAGTGTTATTATAGAGCGGGAATATCAGTGTTATTATAGAGACAGCAGGAATATCAGTGTTATTATAGAGCGGGAATATCAGAGTTATTATAGAGCGGGAATATTAGTGTTATTATAGAGACAGCAGGAATATCAGTGTTATTATAGAGACAGCAGGAATATCAGTGTTATTATAGAGCGGGAATATCAGAGTTATTATAGAGCGGGAATATTAGTGTTATTATAGAGCGGGAATATTAGTGTTATTATAGAGCGGGAATATTAGTGTTATTATAGAGCAGGAATATTAGTGTTATTATAGAGCGGGAATATTGGAATATTAGTGTTATTATAGAGCGGGAATATTAGTGTTATTATAGAGCGGGAATATTGGAATATTAGTGTTATTATAGAGCGGGAATATTAGTGTTATTATAGAGCGGGAATATTAGTGTTATTATAGAGCGGGAATATTAGTGTTATTATAGAGCGGGAATATTGGAATATTAGTGTTATTATAGAGACAGCAGGAATATTAGTGTTATTATAGAGCGTGAATATTAGTGTTATTATAGAGCGTGAATATTAGTGTTATTATAGAGCGTGAATATTAGTGTTATTATAGAGCGGGAATATTGGAATATTAGTGTTATTATAGAGCGGGAATATTAGTGTTATTATAGAGCGGGAATATTAGTGTTATTATAGAGCGGGAATATTAGTGTTATTATAGAGCAGGAATATTAGTGTTATTATAGAGCGGGAATATTGGAATATTAGTGTTATTATAGAGCGGGAATATTAGTGTTATTATAGAGACGGCTGCAGGAATATTAGTGTTATTATAGAGACGGCTGCAGGAATATCAGTGTTATTATAGAGACGGCTGCAGGAATATTAGTGTTATTATAGAGACGGCTGCAGGAATATTAGTGTTATTATAGAGCGTGAATATTAGTGTTATTATAGAGCGGGAATATTAGTGTTATTATAGAGCGGGAATATTAGTGTTATTATAGAGCGGGAATATTGGAATATTAGTGTTATTATAGAGCGGGAATATCAGTGTTATTATAGAGCGGGAATATCAGTGTTATTATAGAGACGGCTGCAGGAATATCAGTGTTATTATAGAGACGGCTGCAGGAATATCAGTGTTATTATAGAGACGGCTGCAGGAATATCAGTGTTATTATAGAGACGGCTGCAGGAATATCAGTGTTATTATAGAGACGGCTGCAGGAATATGAGGCTGCTGTCACTTTAAGAGCTGCCCAATACAGTGACACACGTGCAGCACAGAAAACACTCGAATGGTTTAAACTCACATTAAAATCACTTTTTCTGTGAGCATGTTTTAGATGTGTGTGCAGCGCATAAGAACAATTCGTCTCGCGTTTGAATTGTTTAAAGTCGAATTGAAATGCTCACAAAGGAATCGATAAGAGCAATCGAAAAATTTTTTTTATAACAAGTATCCGATTCCCAACCCTACACGCGTCACACTGTTTCCTCCGCACGGGAGAATCGCTAACATCCGTCGATGTGTTTCCCAGAACAGATACCGAGAGGAGGGCCGGAGGAGCGCCTGCGTCTGCCTGTACTCGCAGCTGCCCGAGACCACACACACACAGCTCGTGCGGACGCTGACCGACATGCAGAGCCACGTGAGCAAACACACACTCACTGTGCTGAACCAGGGCCAAGGCCACCTTTAACCCCGGGTCAAACTGTGTTTCAGTTCCAAGACACTTTAAAGACACTTTTTGTCTGTTCAGTCTCCCACAATATTAGTGTATATTATCACAATATATTAGAAATGCTCATTTCCACTTTGGGGCCGGTGCGAGCGAGGCTTTAAAGGGGCGGGCGGGGCCGATAGCCTCGGGCCTGGAACACCAAGCCCAAAACCTGCTGCGTTCCCACCGTAACAGCGTCACACAAACCCAGCATTTCACCAACAAATGGACGTTTTATCTGAAAACTAATCAGAAAGAAAGCTGGAAACTAGCGAGATCGCAAAACGAACATTATAAAAGCGACCATTTGCTGGAATTTTGTTGTTTACTTAAAGATTTAAGACTCAAGCATCGATGCTTTAGCGCAGGTTTACGATAAAAAGTGATACATTGATCATAATGAATTAACTCGTGTCAGGATTGCACATTAGTCACACAGAAATAAAGTGGTTTACCGTTATTTCACAAAAGAAAGAGGATACACGCACTTATTCAGTCTGTTTATTTAGTCACAGAACATATTTATGTCACATTTAGAAAGAATGATCATTTCTACATTTTCAAGCAAAATTACGACACGAGGAGCTTTAGCATCTCTCCTGTGACAGTCACAATACCGTTGTATTTTTAGTCATGAGAAACAGGAAGCTCTCGAAAAACCGGAGTTGCTTTATTTGATGACATTTGTAGAGCATAAAGAGATGAGACGTACTGACAGATAAAATAAAAATATGATTGTGATATGATTTGTCTGATTTCTTCCATGTTTACTATGGTAATGGTTAGCACACAGTCTTTTGCATCGCGTATACATATTTCTGCCTTATACAGTGATCACAATCCACATCGGATCACAGAAGGCATTCAAACATGAAAGTGAGTTGAGCTAAAATGCTGTTAAAAGTCTTTAATGCTGATGTTAGCTGGTATTTGGA
>NC_140228.1:297500-307500 GCF_951802725.1 Rutilus rutilus
TTCTAAGCTCCGCCTCTCTGAGAGCTGCTCTGCTGTGATTGGTCAGAAAGCAAACGCTCATTATCATATCTGAATCTCAGCTCTTGATCACAGTGATACGAACAGTGACGATGGCGTGGGTTTCACCGTATCGATCTCAGAAAACAGCGTCTTCTCCACACGAACAACACGAACCAAACTCTTCCAGTCTCAGATACACTACAGTGTTTGAGGGCGGGGCTAAGAGACACTGCTCAGCCAATCAAGACCGCATTATGCTAATTAGTTACACTGTTACATTGTAACAGGAAGTGAGACTGAATTACTGACGACTCGTTTCAGTTCAGAATCACTTTCTTTTAGGAGACATAAACATTATTTATCTGCCCTTTGAGTTCACACTCACAAACAGCTTTATGACACACTTCATGAAAGATAATATCCAGAAAAGCACAATAGTGGCACTTTAATTCTCTCTTTGAAGAACAAGGATCCACACGATCTTGGAAACCTCAGTGTAACAGTGACTGTCCCGTGTGTTTCAGGTGCATTACCAGCGGGGTCTGCAGGAGGTCAAAGGTCACTCGTGCTCAGAGCTGGACACGCCTGAAATGAGGCGTGTGCGCAAGTCTCAGGAATCCGTTTCCATGGTAGCAGGACTGGGCGACGCCTGCGTGTGACATCACAGCACTAACATGTGACCGAATGAACACGCGTGTGCTAATAAAGACTCACGAACACTGTGTGTGTGTGTGTTTATCAGAGACCAAACGCACCGTAACAGACACCTGTGTGTGTGTGTGTGTGTGTGTGTGTGTTTTTATCAGAGACCAAATGCACCGTAACAGACACCTGTGTGAGTGTGTATGTTTTATTGTGACGGTGTGTGAGTGAGTGTGTGTGTTTTATTGTGACGGTGTGTGAGTGAGTGTGTGTGTGTTTTATTGTGACGGTGTGTGTGACGCTCTCCATGTGTCTTTCAGGCCAAATATCACGAGGAGTTCGAGCGCACGCGGGGTCGCGGCGCCACACACACCCTCGATGAGCAGCACATGGCGCGTCTCCATGGAGACCAGGTGGGAGGCGGTTACCATGGAGAGCAGGTGGGAGGCGGTTGCCATGGCGTCCAGCCGCAGGTGGTGGAGATGGACCGCAGATCAGGAGGTGCCGCTGGTCAGTCCATCATCACAACTCTTGAATATTCATGAGTGCGATATTTAAATGTTACTCCTTTTTATGAGGTTTTTAATATTAATATGATCCTTTATTGAACTTTATTACATTTTAGACAGACTGATGTTGGATGTTAATCATGTTGATGTCACTTATTAAGTTTCTAACCCTAACCCATTTCATTATCCAGTGTGAACGGTTTAATCGATCGGTTGTTCAAATTCATCATTTGATCTTTGTTTTAATCTCAGACGCTGAAGTCTTTCTCTTTATCGTTTGTTGTGACACTTTCACATACGACTGATCAAAAACATTTGGAATAATTCAGATTTTTTTGGTGTTTCTGAAAGAGTCTCTTCTCAAAAATACAGTAAAATTTTTCTTTTTCTATGAGAGTATCGTTTTCTATGTGAATATACAGTAAAGTGTAATTTATTCCTGTGATCAAAGCTGAATGTTCAGCATCATTACTCCAGTCTTCAGTGTCACATGATCCTTCACAAATCATTATCATATGATGATTTGATGCTCAAGAAACATTTATGATTATTATCAGTGTTGAAAACAGTTTGTATGTTTGTGGAAATTGATGCATTTTATTTTTCAGGATTCTGAATAGAAAGTTCAAAAGAACAGCATTTATTTGAAATAGAATCTTTTGCAACATTATGCCACATTTAATCAATTTAATGCGCCTTCGATTAATTAAAATAGTAATTTATTACCGAGCCCAAATGCTTGGACACTAGTGTTCATGACTAACATATTCCTGAAGCTGTTGATTGATCCAACCCTCTCGACCTTTGACCTGTGTGTTGCGCTGAAGACCTGAGGGTCTGGAGGACTGATCCGGGATCCATCTTTGACTTTGACCCGGTGGAGGACAACATTCAGTCTAAAAGCCTGCGCAGGATGACCGGTACCAGACGCACCGACAGCCAATAAATGACCGTCAGCGGCGGATCACACGTGTTGTAACGCTGTGTGTGTGTGTGTGTGTGTGTTAGAGCGTGGCCCGCAGTCGGTGTGCAGCTCTCTGGGTTCAGAGCTCTGGGCCGATCGCAGTGCGTCCGTGTGCAGCAGATCCAGTTCAGGCAAGATCACGCGTGTGTTCAGTGTTGGGGAAAGTTACTTTGAAAAGTAATGCGTTACAATATTGTGTTACTCCCTTAAAAGTTAACTAATTGCGTTACTTAGCTACTTTTTAGAAAAGTAATGCGTTACAAATTTTGCGTTACTCCCTTAAAAATTAACTAATTGTGTTACTTAGCTACTTTTTAGAAAAGTAATGTTACAATATTGCGTTACTCCCTTAAAAAGTAACTAATTGCGTTACTTAGCTACTTTTTAGAAAAGTAATGCGTTACAATATTGTGTTACTCCCTTAAAAATTAACTAATTGCTTTACTTAGCTACTTTTTAGAAAAGTAATGCGTTACAATATTGTGTTACTCCCTTAAAAAGTAACTAATTGCGTTACTTAGCTACTTTTTAGAAAAGTAATGCGTTACAATATTGTGTTACTCCCTTAAAAATTAACTAATTGCTTTACTTAGCTACTTTTTAGAAAAGTAATGCGTTACAATATTGTGTTACTCCCTTAAAAATTAACTAATTGCTTTACTTAGCTACTTTTTAGAAAAGTAATGCGTTACAATATTGTGTTACTCCCTTAAAAAGTAACTAATTGCTTTACTTTTTTAGAAAAGTTATGCGTTACAATATTGTGTTACTCCCTTAAAAATGAACTAATTGCGTTACTTAGCTACTTTTTTAGAAAAGTAATGCGTTACAATATTGTGTTACTCCCTTAAAAAGTAACTAATTGCTTTACTTAACTACTTTTTGTTAGAAAAGTTATGCGTTACACTATTGCGTTACTCCCTTAAAAATGAACTAATTGTGTTACTTAGCTACTTTTTTAGAAAAGTAATGTTACAATATTGCGTTACTCCCTTAAAAAGTAACTAATTGCGTTACTTAACTACTTTTTAGAAAAGTTATGCGTTACAATATTGTGTTACTCCCTTAAAAATTAACTAATTGCTTTACTTAGCTACTTTTTAGAAAAGTAATGCGTTACAATATTGTGTTACTCCCTTAAAAAGTAACTAATTGCTTTACTTTTTTAGAAAAGTTATGCGTTACAATATTGTGTTACTCCCTTAAAAATGAACTAATTGTGTTACTTAGCTACTTTTTTAGAAAAGTAATGCTTTACAATATTGTGTTACTCCCTTAAAAAGTAACTAATTGCTTTACTTAACTACTTTTTTAGAAAAGTTATGCGTTACACTATTGCGTTATTCCCTTAAAAAGTAACTAATTGCTTTACTTAACTACTTTTTTAGAAAAGTTATGCGTTACAATATTGCGTTACTCCCTTAAAAATTAACTAATTGCATTACTTTGCTACTTTTTAGAAAAGTAATGCGTTACAATATTGTTACTCCCTTAAAAAGTAACTAATTGCTTTACTTAACTACTTTTTTAGAAAAGTTATGCGTTACAATATTGTGTTACTCCCTTAAAAATTAACTAATTGCTTTACTTAGCTACTTTTTAGAAAAGTAATGCGTTACAATATTGTGTTACTCCCTTAAAAAGTAACTAATTGCTTTACTTTTTTAGAAAAGTTATGCGTTACAATATTGTGTTACTCCCTTAAAAATGAACTAATTGCGTTACTTAGCTACTTTTTTAGAAAAGTAATGCGTTACAATATTGTGTTACTCCCTTAAAAAGTAACTAATTGCTTTACTTAACTACTTTTTTAGAAAAGTTATGCGTTACACTATTGCGTTATTCCCTTAAAAAGTAACTAATTGCTTTACTTAACTACTTTTTTAGAAAAGTTATGCGTTACAATATTGCGTTACTCCCTTAAAAATTAACTAATTGCATTACTTTGCTACTTTTTTAGAAAAGTAATGCGTTACAATATTGTTACTCCCTTAAAAAGTAACTAATTGCTTTACTTAACTACTTTTTTAGAAAAGTTATGCGTTACAATATTGTGTTACTCCCTTAAAAATTAACTAATTGCTTTACTTAGCTACTTTTTAGAAAAGTAATGCGTTACAATATTGTGTTACTCCCTTAAAAAGTAACTAATTGCTTTACTTTTTTAGAAAAGTTATGCGTTACAATATTGTGTTACTCCCTTAAAAATGAACTAATTGCGTTACTTAGCTACTTTTTTAGAAAAGTAATGCGTTACAATATTGTGTTACTCCCTTAAAAAGTAACTAATTGCTTTACTTAACTACTTTTTTAGAAAAGTTATGCGTTACACTATTGCGTTATTCCCTTAAAAAGTAACTAATTGCTTTACTTAACTACTTTTTTAGAAAAGTTATGCGTTACAATATTGCGTTATTCCCTTAAAAATTAACTAATTGCTTTACTTAACTACTTTTTTAGAAAAGTTATGCGTTACAATATTGCGTTACTCCCTTAAAATTCATTAATTGCACCTACAGTGGGTACGGAAAGTATTCAGACCCCCTTACATTTTTCACTCTTTGTTATATTGCAGCCATTTGCTAAAATCATTTAAGTTCATTTGTGTTCCTCATTATTGTACACACAGCACCCCACATTGACAGAAAAACACAAATTGTTGACATTTTTGCACATTTATTAAAAAAGAAAAACTGAAATATCACATGGTCCTAAGTATTCAGACCCTTTGCTGTGACACTCATATATTTAACTCAGGTGCTGTCCATTTCTTCTGATCATCCTTGAGATGGTTCTACACCTTCATTTGAGTCCAGCTGTGTTTGATTATACTGATTGGACTTGATTAGGAAAGCCACACACCTGTCTATATAAGACCTTACAGCTCACAGTGCATGTCAGAGCAAATGAGAATCATGAGGTCAAAGGAACTGCCTGAAGAGCTCAGAGACAGAATTGTGGCAAGGCACAGATCTGGCCAAGGTTACAAAAAAATGTCTGCTGCACTTAAGGTTCCTAAGAGCACAGTGGCCTCCATAATCCTTAAATGGAAGACGTTTGGGACGACCCGAACCCTTCCTAGAGCTGGCCGTCCAGCCAAACTGAGCTATCGGGGGAGAAGAGCCTTGGTGAGAGAGGTAAAGAAGAACCCAAAGATCACTGTGGCTGAGCTCCAGAGATGCAGTCGGGAGATGGGAGAAAGTTGTAGTAAGTCAACCATCACTGCAGCCATCCACCAGTCGGGCTTTATGGCAGAGTGGCCCGACGGAAGCCTCTCCTCAGTGCAAGACACATGAAAGCACACCTGAAGGACTGTGGCAGCAACAGTGAAGCATGGTGGTGGCAGCATCATGCTGTGGGGGTGTTTTTCAGCTGCAGGGACAGGACGACTGGTTGCAATCGAGGGAAAGATGAATGCGGCCAAGTACAGGGATATCCTGGACGAAAACCTTCTCCAGAGTGCTCTGGACCTCAGACTGGGCCGAAGGTTCACCTTCCAACAAGACAATGACCCTAAGCACACAGCTAAAATAACGAAGGAGTGGCGTCACAACAACTCCGTGACTGTTCTTGAATGGCCCAGCCAGAGCCCTGACTTAAACCCAATTGAGCATCTCTGGAGAGACCTGAAAATGGCTGTCCACCAACGTTTACCATCCAACCTGCAAGGAGGAATGGCAGAGGATGCCCAAATCCAGGTGTGAAAAACTTGTTGCATCTTTCCCAAAAAGACTCATGGCTGCATTAGATCAAAAGGGTGCTTCTACTAAATACTGAGCAAAGGGTCTGAATACTTAGGACCATGTGATATTTCAGTTTTTCTTTTTTAATAAATGTGCAAAAATGTCAACAATTCTGTGTTTTTCTGTCAGTATGGGGTGCTGTGTGTACAATAATGAGGAAAAAAAATGAACTTAAATGATTTTAGCAAATGGCTGCAATATTACAAAGAGTGAAAAATTTAAGGGGGTCTGAATACTTTCCGTACCCACTGTATATAGTTTTTGGACATTTGCATAGTATTCTGATTTTGCATTTCACTGATTTCACTGATTTCAGGAGAGCCTGCCCACTCCCTATGAAGTCCTATTGTACCGAATGTTGGTTGTAGTTCCACCAGAGCTCCACTGGGGCGATCGCCCATGAGTGCAGAATGAATGGGAGTTTATGGGGCTAGACGGCTAAATTTGTCTCTTTCACCCGATTGCCGTTGAGAAATCTCAGATTTGATTGTAGGTTTTGCAAGTTCAACATGGGTTATAGGTCAAAAGTTGAATGAACGAGTACTTATGTCCTTTCAATTTCTTACAGGTTGAGTTGTTGTTGCCCATAACACGCTAGCATTCTGCTAATGAACGCTGATTGGTCAGTGAAGGACTGATTACGACCAGAGATATCGCTTGATGGTCTTTTAAAACAACAAAACAAAAACTCTTCTAGCACGTGTGTTTACCTGTGTCAGCTGTGTGTGTTTGCCTGTGTCAGCTGTGTGTGTTTGCCTGTGTCAGCTGTGTTGTGTGTTTGCCTGTGTCAGCTGTGTTGTGTGTTTACCTGTGTCAGCTGTGTTGTGTGTTTGCCTGTGTCAGCTGTGTTGTGTGTTTGCCTGTGTCAGCTGTGTTGTCGATGCCTCCAGAGAAAAGAAAGTGCAGAGCTGAAAGCACCAAAGTGACTGAAGGATTGCCGTAAAGCAGTATCTCTGGTCGTACGGTGTGTATGACGTCATTGACATTTTAAAATACTTTTTAAAGCAAATAAGTGACTCTAAAAAATCTAACACCCAGCAGTGTGTAATTTCTTTGCATCTCCTTTCGAACACAACATTCAAATTACTAGACAAAAAATTATATCCTGGGAAAAGTGGATTTTGAGGGGTATAGCGCCATAGACCTCCATTCATCCTGCACTCGTCCTGTGAGCGCCCTCATGTGGAGCCAGAGTGGAACTGCACTCGTCCTGTGAGCGCCCTCATGTGGAGCCAGAGTGGAACTGCACTCGTCCTGTGAGCGCCCTCATGTGGAGCCAGAGTGGAACTGCACTCGTCCTGTGAGCGCCCTCATGTGGAGCCAGAGTGGAACTGCACTCGTCCTGTGAGCGCCCTCATGTGGAGCCAGAGTGGAACTGCACTCGTCCTGTGAGCGCCCTCATGTGGAGCCAGAGTGGAACTGCACTCGTCCTGTGAGCGCCCTCATGTGGAGCCAGAGTGGAACTGCACTCGTCCTGTGAGCGCCCTCATGTGGAGCCAGAGTGGAACTGCACTCGTCCTGTGAGCTCCCTCATGTGGAGCCAGAGTGGAATTGCAACCAGTTCAGAAGCCGGAAGTTTACTGAGAGTGGAAGTTCTCCCCTTATTAGACATTCCTTGTTAATGCGTTACTTTACTAGTTACTTGAAAAAGTAATCTGATTACGTAACTCAAGTTATTTGTAATGCGTTACCCCCAACACTGCGTGTGTTTGAGCTCCGGCGTCACCGAGATCTGCTTCAGTCACTCCCGTTGACACACACACACTCTCCTGTTTTCATCACTCCCGTCGACACACACACCTCTTTTCATTCCCAGTAAAGCACCACCATCACAGATAAAGCATCCGTGTTCTTCATGGTGTGTTTGAATGGTGTCACTCACTCAAGTTGCTGTGATCACTGGCCGGCGAGTCTCTGACGCCTGCGGTGTTTGACTGATGTGTGTGTGTGTGTTTGTGTCCGTCACACAGGTGTTTACCAGCATCAATCCCATCATCCTCAGCAGCTCCAGCAGGGATACGGACACACACAGGCCGTTCGCAGCGTTCAGTCTCCGCCACACGCCGCCAGCATGGTGAGACACACACACACACACACACACACACCAAGAGAGCAGAAAACAGCACTTTCACAGCACAAAAAATGCTTTTCTTACTTCATATTTTTGTCTTGTTTCCAGTCCAAATATACAGTTTTATGGCATTTTACTCATCTAGTAAATGCGTCTTGATTTAAGAATTTCTATATATTTGGACTGGAAACAAGACAAAAATATTAAGTAAGAAAAGCATTTTTTGCGGTGTTCTAGCATGTAGACGTGGTTTTTCAGCTTTATTTCTACAGCGCTTTATACAGTACAGATGTTCAAAGCAGCTTCACTGTAATAAACAGGAGAATAACAGAATCAATGATGCGTTCAGTTTCAGCTTTACAGGAGACATTATTCAGATCAGCTCAGTTTCACAGTAGGTTACTTGTTAAAGCACTAGTTCATGACATTTTATATTAGCTGTTTCCATCCACGTATTTTTAGGTGAATTTTGGTATAATTTTTTTAATATATTTTTTTATAATTTTAGGGGATGAAAACAGGAAGATGCACATAAAATCTTAAAATGAGCATAAAAAATATATGCACTCAACTGTTAATCCACCGTATTTTCCTCTGTTGAAGCCATTATTTTAACTTATTTTGAAGATAATCATGTTTAACAGTGGAAAACTACATTACCCATGATGCTGTACAGAAAATCCCACCAATCAGAGTTGCCAATCGTTAGCTCCGCCCACTCCTATGAAGCGCTGCGATGACATAAACGAGTCGATCTATCTACACTCTCAAAATACGTACATGTTTGTTTTTATGCATATTTTGCAATAAACTTAAAATATAGTTTTTTTAAATTATTATTATTATTTAAATTTCTTCTGTGTAAAGCACTTTGAATTACCATTGTGTAAGAAATGTGCTATATAAATAAACTTGCCTTGCTTATTGTTTCTATAAATATAATTAACGTTTTGAAATGAATAGTTTTATATTTCTCCATCGTGTTTAATTCGTATTATGCTTTTCGCAATGCATCATGGGATTGTAGTTCTTTTGGATGGAAACACACAGCAGCTGTTGTTCCTCTGATGATTGTGTGTGTGTGTGTGTGTGTGTGTGTGTGTGTGTTCTGCAGAGAGTGTATCGAGCGCTGTACGATTATGCCGCTCAGGATCACGACGAGGTTTCCTTCCGTGACGGAGACGTGATCATTAACGCTCAGCACATCGACGAGGGATGGATGTTCGGGACCGTGCAGCGAACGGGGAAATCCGGGATGCTTCCCGCCAACTACGTGCAGAGCTTCAACTGAGACACACACACACTCACTCACACACACACACTCTCACAGACACACTCACACACGCGTCTTCACACCACATCTCTTTGTATAGTGCTTCAACTGCGAGCCGCTCACACACACACACACACACACACACACACACACACACACACACACACACACACACACACACACACACTAACCTACTGTGTTCACCTCTCCTGCTGAAGAGGAAGTGATGTCATCAGCGATCAGACGTCTAATCCGGATTAAACTCACATGCTGATTATTAGATTCTGGGCATGAGCATGAGAATCAGATTAATGATGATTATAATGATGATTATAATGATGATCATTTCTTTGATGATAGTTTGATGAGATTATCCTCCTTTAACATTTTTTTTTTTATGTTGGCAAGCAAAACTATGCTTGTGAAGTAATTGACACTAATTATCTTTTCATTTTATTTGTAATTGCAAAGCATGACAATGAGATTTACGTTGCACATGGTTTTAATGAGTGTTTATCATGACTTCACACACTAGAGGTGGTTGTGTTCGCCGGTGAGCGAGTAGAGACGGGGCGAGCGAGAGGCTCTTCCACTGACCCACAGCTTCTGGAGGTCAAACCCAAACTCACTCTTGATGGTTGTAATGGGGAACATCCCTCGACTGGCAGCAGCTGAATCTGCGTTTGACAAGCTGCACGAAAAACATTTGATGTAGAAAACAATCTCACACTGTATGTAGAAACTGCTCTTTTCTCCCCGGACAGACACAGACCCGGCCCAGATCCGGCTCGCGTTCAC
>NC_140228.1:312500-315000 GCF_951802725.1 Rutilus rutilus
CAGCGTCATTAGCGACACGAGATACTAAACCCGCTAGATTTAAACACATTTAAAACCATCCACATGCCGAGCATCAGGAACACCGTCCCCTCGATAGGCTCCTTTGTTCCTGTGTTGTGCGTCTGAAATGTGACGCGTTTACGATGATGTCATGGCAGTAGAGGCGGAGCAGCTATACCGATCAGGCCCACTCACGTCGCAGCGGTGCTAGCTGCAGTGGCCACCGAGCTAAAGCGGACCGAGCCGTACCACGCGGTGGACCAGCGGAGGCCTGTGACTCGCCGCTGAGCGGATGTGGCGGCTCGGCCTACAGCGCTGAAGTGCAGTGCAACATTTTATTTCATGATAGTGATATATATATATATATATAATGCAGTTTTTATGTTTGCTAGGCCAATATAAAGAAAAGAATGAAGCAAATTACAAACAACTGATGAAAAAATACTAAGTAAATAAATCACGTTTTTCAGGCACAGTTTATCTCACGTTTTGTTGCTTGATTAACCCAACTTACTGCACCTAACTTCCCCAACTCTCTGTGAAGATCCTCGCTAGACGTACACACACGTTCCTCTGACGTCTGAAGGTTTTGCAGATGCTCGTCTGTAATTCATCAGTCATTCAGACGGACGTGTCTGGTCTTCTCTGACACTAACATGCTTCCACACTGACGCCGTGTCTGCTGCGTTCATAAAGCGCCGGTGTTCGGTAACATTTATTCTGTCTTTTAAGTGAAAAGTGCTTTTTTTGTGCTATTTTCAACCGAATGATTCCGCATCTCTAACATCTGTTGAGTTCCTGAACGCAGTGGCCAATCAGAGGAGACTCCAGTGTTCAGCGGTCCGTTAAAGTTCTTGCGTGTGTGTGTGTGTGTGTGTGTGCCGCGAGCTGGAGGTTGGGAACCACTGGCTTAGACTCTTTTATCCAGTAAAACTCTTTTAAAGTGTACCTGTACAAGCGTCCTCCTTCAGCTCGTGTCTTTCTGTGTCAAATCTGCTCTGATTTAATCAAGTAAACGCAAGAAGAACTTTGATATTGTTAGTAATATTTCAACTGGACTGAAGCAACTATACATATACTATATAACTATACATATACAATTTAAGTATCAAATATGATCAGGCTTCAGAGGAAGGGTTAGTTCATCTGTCATCGCTGTATTGCATCACATTGCTTTAAATCTACAGCGCTTTGATCATAAAACTAAACCTCTAAATATCATCTTGCTAAGACATCGACAGCTATCGAGTGATGACTGATAATTATGAGTTTATATAAGTAGTCTTTTATAAAGATTTGCATTCATATAAACATCAGCATCCACAACAAACTGCATATTTTTGCTCAGTTTGCTGTTTTTCCTCCATATTCTCACGATATTAGACTATATGAGCCATAAGAGCCTGAAGGATCAAATATGACGATCAACAAAACGCATGCAAACTTGTTTAAAGGTTCAGTATCTCCATTTGCAAACATTAATGTTCGTTCACGCACAGACTGAGCGTTTCTTCTCTTTCTGAATGTCAGATTTTCCCGCCAACAACATCGTGAAGTTCCTGTTGGGATTCACCAACAAAGGCTCGGAGAACTTCATCGTGGACTCCCTGGACGCCTCGTTCCGCTACCCGCAGGACTTCCAGTTCTACATCCAGAACTTCACGGCCCTCCAGCTGGGGACCGAGGTCCCTCCTCAGCGCCAGGCCACCTTCGAGTATTCCTTCATCCCAGCCGAGCCCATGGGCGGAAGACCCTTCGGCCTCGTCATCAACCTCAACTACAGGGACATCAGCGTGAGTCTCGCCACTTCCTGTTTCCCTGCTGTTTCCTTCCTCTTTCCCTGCTGTTTCCTTCCTGCTGTTTCCTTCCTCTTTCCCTGCTGTTTCCTTCCTCTTTCCCTGCTGTTTCCTTCCTCTTTCCCTGCTGTTTCCTTCCTGTTTCTCACTGCTGTTTCCTTCCTGTTTCTCACTGCTGTTTCCTTCCTGTTTCTCACTGCTGTTTCCTTCCTCTTTCCCTGCTGTTTTCTTCCTGTTTCCCACTGCTGTTTCCTTCCTCTTTCCCTGCTGTTTTCTTCCTGTTTCCCACTGCTGTTTCCTTCCTCTTTCCCTGCTGTTTCCTTCCTGTTTCTCACTGCTGTTTCCTTCCTGTTTCTCACTGCTGTTTACTTCCTCTTCCTCTTTCCCTGCTGTTTCCTTCCTCTTTCCCTGCTGTTTCCTTCCTGCTGTTTCCTTCCTCTTTCCCTGCTGTTTCCTTCCTGTTTCTCACTGCTGTTTCCTTCCTGTTTCCCACTGCTGTTTACTTCCTCTTCATCTTTCCCTGCTGTTTACTTCCTCTTTCCCACTGCTGTTTACTTCCTCTTCATCTTTCCCTGCTGTTTACTTCCTCTTTCCCACTGCTGTTTCCTTCCTGTTTCCCTGCGGTTTCCTTCCTCTTTCCCTGCTGTTTCCTTCCTGTTTCTCACTTCTGTTTCCTTCCTGTTTCTCACTGCTGTTTCCTTCCT
>NC_140228.1:317500-352500 GCF_951802725.1 Rutilus rutilus
TCTCTCCGCACACTCTCAGGACGGAGGAAAACTGTTTTTGTTGTTGTTTTTTTGATCAATCTAATAAAGTGACTGTATTATAAGCAAGCTGATGTACAGTTCTGAGTGTACTTGGACGAATACAAATAAACTGAACAAAAGATGAGTGTGTTTGTGTGTGTCAAGTCATCTTCGTTTATATAGTGCTTTTAGCGATGTAGATTGTTCCAAAGCAGCTTTACAGATGCAAGGATAGTTTAAAGTAACAGAGATTGTTTTGGCTTTATAGCGGTTCTTGAATAAAGTTATTTTCCAGCTAAAGTTAGTTTGATTGATTCGCTTCCGTCGCAACGATCATAAGTTATTAACTTAGGGGCCGCTAACACGACACCGTTTATTGTAAAAAGGATCCCCATTAGCTGTCACCAAAGTGAAACGAGCTAGTCTTCCTGGGGTCCACGACATAAAAGAAGACCGTTCTCACAGGAAAATACACAGACTTTAAGCGCGAGACCTGTGGGAACGCTGACGGCGCACATGCGTATTACCAGTTCAGGCTACTGGTGTGCGCGTGTGAAGATGTGTGCGCAGGTTTGTAATTCCCTACAAAGCAAGCCTTAAAAAACTACTTGTCTGGCCTTAACATTTTAATACAGAATTTTGTCACTTCGGGGCAGATTCTCCCAACAGCGCTTTATCTGTAGAGTGGGAAAGGGATCCTCCATAGGGAGAGACTAGTTGGCACTTCAGCACTATGACATCGGGTCCAGGCGCAGGTCCATTCTACCGCCAGCAGTCGATTTAGATATTCTAGGTATTATCAACTGGCTGGAGTTTTGAGATCGCAATAGACGTGAAGGAGTATAATGCGTTAAGAGCTCGCTCAAGCTCTGCGGAGCTAAACCATTCAGTGCTTTGTAAGTAATCAGCAATATTTAAAAATGTATGCGATGTTTAATAGGGAGCCAGGGCAGTGTTGACAGAACCGGGCTAATATGGTCATACTTCCTGGTTCTGGTAAGAACTCGAGCTGCTGCGTTTTGGACCAGCTGTAGTTTGTTTATTAAGCGTGCAGGGCAACCACCCAGTAGAGCATTACAATAATCTAGCCTTGAGGTCATAAACGCATGATCTAACTGTTCCGCATTGGTCAATGAGAGCATATGAAGTAATATAGATATGTTTTTAAGATGGAAAAATACGGTTTTACAGATACTAGACACGTGACTTTCAAATGAAAGATTGGTATCAAAGAGCACACACACACACACACACACTCACACACACACACCCAAGTTCCTAACCGACGACGAGGACTTGACAGAGCAGCCATCAAGTGTTAGTGTGTGTGTGTGTGTGTGTGTGTGTGTGTGTGAGAGAACGGGAGTCAGATTTACAGTCCCATCATGCACTTCCACACATGTTCCGCACGTCCTCATGCTCGTTTATCATTGATAAATCTTCATTAATGATGGAAATATGTGTTCATTATTGTCCTGGTGTTTTATCTTATCAGAACTCGTGAACTTTACCGTCCTGCGCTGATGAGTCTATTCCTCAGATCTGCTCGTTTATGATGGAAAACTCATTAACAGGCCAATCACTGTCAAACTCATCATCATCATCATACTTTCATAACACCAATAACTCAGCAGATCAAGACATGTTTTCACCAAAAAAGTATGACTTGAATTAAGTAAATATTATAGTGAGATAATTTATATATTAGTGTTTTTCAACTGCTTTTACACACAGAATCCTTGTCACACATGAAACCTGACACTCAAACACCAGAAACACACACACCAAATCTGCAACACCACACACTAATCTTCAGCCCTCGACTCCGTTTTCAATTTCATAAAACACTTTCTGCAACCCATAGCACACGATTCTCTCTGTAACACACACACACACTTCTCACACACAATCCTCACACACACACACATCTAATAGGAAGACTCTTGATTTGACTCTTGAAAAACAGGTACACACTTCTCACACACACACACACACACACACACACACACACACACACACACACACACACACACTCCTCACACACACACACACACACACACACACACACACACACACACACACACACACACACACACACTCCTCACTCACACTATCCTCACACACACACTCCTCAATCACACACTTCTCACTCACAATCCTCTCACACACTCCTCACTCACACAATCCTCACACACACAATCCTCATACACACACTCCTCACACACACACTCCTCACATGTGCAAACACTCATTGCTTTACTGAACACACACCAATCATGCTTTAGAATAGGCCTATAAAAGGTCAAAGGTCGAGTTATAGGTTTTTCGGACTGTAATATTCATAACCACAAATGCTTACAGTCAAAAAATGTATAGTTTGGTTTCAATCTTGCTTTCGTGTTTACCGGGAATTTTTCAACATCTTTTTGCCAATTATTTTCAAGTTTTGAAAAAAAAGAGGCAAAGTTTTCAAATGTGTGTAAGAACTGTAATGGTGATATTAATATGTGTTTCATGGCCCGTAAGATCATCGATGTGGAACAGTTTTCCTGAAACGTTTTAGTTGGACGTTTGTCTTACATTTCTAAATGTTTCTTGTGTCAGACGTTCAGAGAACATTCAAATGTAACGTTCCGTAATGTTGGAGGAATGATACAATGTAACGTTCCATAATGTTGGAGGAATGATACACTGTAACGTTCCGTAATGTTGGAGGAATGATACACTGTAACGTTTGGAGGAATGATACACTGTAACGTTCCATAATGTTGGAGGAATGATACACTGTAACGTTCCGTAATGTTGGAGGAATGATACACTGTAACGTTCCGTAATGTTGGAGGAATGATACACTGTAACGTTCCATAATGTTGGAGGAATGATACACTGTAACGTTCCATAATGTTGGAGGAATGATACACTGTAACGTTTGGAGGAATGATACACTGTAACGTTCCATAATGTTGGAGGAATGATACACTGTAACGTTCCGTAATGTTGGAGGAATGATACACTGTAACGTTCCATAATGTTGGAGGAATGATACACTGTAACGTTCCATAATGTTGGAGGAATGATACACTGTAACGTTTGGAGGAATGATACACTGTAACGTTCCATAATGTTGGAGGAATGATACACTGTAACGTTCCGTAATGTTGGAGGAATGATACACTGTAACGTTCCATAATGTTGGAGGAATGATACACTGTAACGTTCCGTAATGTTGGAGGAATGATACACTGTAACGTTCCATAATGTTGGAGGAATGATACACTGTAACGTTCCGTAATGTTGGAGGAATGATACACTGTAACGTTTGGAGGAATGATACACTGTAACGTTCCATAATGTTGGAGGAATGATACACTGTAACGTTCCGTAATGTTGGAGGAATGATACACTGTAACGTTCCATAATGTTGGAGGAATGATACACTGTAACGTTCCGTAATGTTGGAGGAATGATACACTGTAACGTTTGGAGGAATGATACACTGTAACGTTCCATAATGTTGGAGGAATGATACACTGTAACGTTCCATAATGTTGGAGGAATGATACACTGTAACGTTTGGAGGAATGATACACTGTAACGTTCCATAATGTTGGAGGAATGATACACTGTAACGTTCCGTAATGTTGGAGGAATGATACACTGTAACGTTCCATAATGTTGGAGGAATGATACACTGTAACGTTCCATAATGTTGGAGGAATGATACACTGTAACGTTCCATAATGTTGGAGGAATGATACACTGTAACGTTCCGTAATGTTGGAGGAATGATACACTGTAACGTTTGGAGGAATGATACACTGTAACGTTCCATAATGTTGGAGGAATGATACACTGTAACGTTCCATAATGTTGGAGGAATGATACACTGTAACGTTTGGAGGAATGATACACTGTAACGTTCCATAATGTTGGAGGAATGATACACTGTAACGTTCCGTAATGTTGGAGGAATGATACACTGTAACGTTCCATAATGTTGGAGGAATGATACACTGTAACGTTCCATAATGTTGGAGGAATGATACACTGTAACGTTCCATAATGTTGGAGGAATGATACACTGTAACGTTCCATAATGTTGGAGGAATGATACACTGTAACGTTCCGTAATGTTGGAGGAATGATACACTGTAACGTTTGGAGGAATGATACACTGTAACGTTCCATAATGTTGGAGGAATGATACACTGTAACGTTCCATAATGTTGGAGGAATGATACACTGTAACGTTCCATAATGTTGGAGGAATGATACACTGTAACGTTCCATAATGTTGGAGGAATGATACACTGTAACGTTCCATAATGTTGGAGGAATGATACACTGTAAACTGTAATCTGGAAAAATCCTTGACGAATATGATGGAATTTATCCGTATCTCTGCAGGCTAAAGTGAGTCATAAAGCTGACAGGCATGTAATCTGCTGTTTATGATGTAACCGTGAGGTGTGTGTGACCTGTGCAGGTGTGTGTGTGTGTGTAACAGTGAGGTGTGTCTGACCTGTGCAGGTGTGTGTGTGTGTGTATAAGAGAGAGTGTGAACGCTCTTCATCTTCATCTTCTTCATCATGAGAGGTTTGATCCTGCTCGTGTCCTGCAGCTTCATCAGCGCTCAGCCTCGGCCCTGCGGTGAATATTTCCCAGCATTCATTCCTCTATATTTCCCAGCATTCATTCCTCTGTGATGGTGATTCAGAGTTCTGTTTCTCTCTCTCTCTCTCTCTCTCCAGAGTCTCCGGCTCAGTATGTGGGCAGCGTGTCTATGGTGCGTCTCTCTCTCTCTCTCTCTCTCTCTCTCTCTGTCATAGTTATGACTTTAATCATTTGACTTGTCATGATTTTTACTTTTTGTCAATTTAGACTTTTGTTTGTCTTTTAAAAATTTTTTTTTTAATGTAATTTCCATGTAAATGTCATATTTTTTACCTTTTAATGTTGTATGGTAATTAGGACTTTTTGTCATGATTTTGTTTGAGTTTGACTTTTTATGTTATCATTTTAACTTAGTATGTCATAATTTTGTTTTTTTAATGTCATAACGACTTAAAAACTAAATTATGAAAAAAAGGTCAAAGTTTATAAGTCGTTATGACATTAAAAAGTCAAAATTATAAAATTATAATATACTGAATCAAAATGATTGCATTAAAAGTCATAATTATGAGATTTAAAGTCGAAATGATCGCAATTGCATAAAAATTGACACAACTGAAATGATTATATAAAAAGTCAATTATGACATTAAAAGGTGAGATATGACATAAAAAGTTAAAATAATAACATAAAGGGTCAAAATTATGACATAAAAACTAAATTATGAAAAAAAGGTCAAAGTTTATATGTCATAATTTTGACCCTTTATGTTATTATTTTAACTTTTTATGTCATATCTCACCTTTTAATGTCATAATTGACTTTTTATATAATCATTTCAGTTGTGTCAATTTTTATGCAATTGCGATCATTTCGACTTTAAATCTCATAATTATGACTTTTAATGCAATCATTTTGATTCAGTATATTATAATTTTATAATTTTGACTTTTTAATGTCATAACATTTCAAGTAAAAACAAAAATAAAAATTGTATGTAATAATTCTTACGTCATAATTTGTCATAAGCCAAAATTATGACATACTAAATTGAAATTATGTCATATTCTTGACTTTTTCAGTCATAATTTAGATTTTTTTCATATTCTAGACTTTTTCAGTCATAATTTTGCTGTCATATTCTAGACTTTTGCAGTCATAATTTTGATTCGTCATATTCTTGACTTTTTGTCATAATTTTGCCGTCATATTCTAGACTTTTTCAGTCATAATTTTGATTCGTCATATTCTTGACTTTTTGTCATAATTTTGCCGTCATATTCTAGACTTTTTCGGTCATAATTTAGATTTTTTTCATATTCTTGACTTTTTCAGTCATAATTTTGATTTGTCATGAACTTGACTTTTTCAGTCATATTTTTTACTTTTTCAGTCAATTTTGACCATATTCTAGACGTTTTCAGTCATAATTTAGATTTTTTTCATATTCTAGACTTTTTCAGTCATAATTTAGATTGGTCATAAACTTGACTTTTTCAGTCATAATTTTGATTCGTCATATTCTTGACTTTTTTGTCAATTTTGCCGTCATATTCTAGACTTTTTCAGTCATTTTGAATATGTTATGTCATAATTTTGATTGGTCATAAACTTGACTTTTTCAGTCATAATTTTTATGTCACATTTTTTTACTTTTTCAGTCATAATTTTGATTGGTCATAAACTTGACTTTTTCAGTCATAATTTTGACTTATGTCATATTTGTGATGATTTCAGTGATGATGCTGTTGTTTGTCCTCCAGACGGCCGCTGATGGAATTATAACCTCTGCTGCCACGTACTCGTATGACGCTCACGCTCAGCAGATCCGCTTCAGGAACCACATGACCATCTATAACGAGACCATCCTGATGGATCTGCTCATGCACTTCAGACAGGTGAGTAACACACACACACACACACACACACACACTTATCATCAGCTCTTTGCATGGATGTTAAAGGTTCTTCATGGAACCACAGATGCCGAAGCTTTAGTGTAGAAGCTCCTGTAATCCTGTGAGCTCGACTCGTTCTTCACGTGTGGAGTAGTTCTGGTGTTTGAGTGTTTATGCCTGATCCACAGGGCATCATGTATGAGATCGATTACTCGCGCCTGCACTGTGAGAAGAAGGTTCTGGAGACCCGGTTCCACCCGACGCGGGTCCCGGCCGACGCCTCTTTCTTGGGTCAGGTGATCCTGGGAACCACTTCTGTTCCGGGTCTGGGTCTGCTGACCAACTCCTGGGTCGGGGAGATTCCTGAGATCCAGGGTGAGTCCAGTCCGCTTTATTCCACAGTCATAAACAATAACAACAGTAATCTTCATCAAACATCAGACACATTCAAATTAACCCAGTTCAGTTCTGTGAAGCTGCTGTGAATCATCTGTCCTGTAGTGAATCAGTCTGTCCTGTAGTGAATCAGTCTGTCCTGTAGTGAATCAGTCTGTCCTGTAGTGAATCAGTCTGTCCTGTAGTGAATCAGTCTGTCCTGTAGTGAATCGTGAATCATCTGTCCTGTAGTGAATCAGTCCGTCCTGTAGTGAATCAGTCTGTCTTGTAGTGAATCAGTCTGTCCTGTAGTGAATCAGTCTGTCCTGTAGTGAATCAATCCGTCCTGTAGTGAATCAGTCTGTCTTGTAGTGAATCAGTCTGTCCTGTAGTGAATCAGTCTGTCCTGTAGTGAATCAGTCCGTCCTGTAGTGAATCAGTCTGTCCTGTAGTGAATCAGTCTGTCTTGTAGTGAATCAGTCTGTCCTGTAGTGAATCAGTCCTGTAGTGAATCAGTCTGTCCTGTAGTGAATCAGTCCGTCCTGTAGTGAATCAGTCTGTCCTGTAGTGAATCGTGAATCAGTCTGTCCTGTAGTGAATCGTGAATCAGTCTGTCCTGTAGTGAATCAGTCCGTCCTGTAGTGAATCAGTCCGTCCTGTAGTGAATCAGTCTGTCCTGTAGTGAATCAGTCCGTCCTGTAGTGAATCAGTCTGTCCTGTAGTGAATCAGTCTGTCTTGTAGTGAATCAGTCTGTCCTGTAGTGAATCAGTCCTGTAGTGAATCAGTCCTGTAGTGAATCAGTCTGTCCTGTAGTGAATCAGTCCGTCCTGTAGTGAATCAGTCTGTCCTGTAGTGAATCGTGAATCAGTCTGTCCTGTAGTGAATCAGTCCGTCCTGTAGTGAATCAGTCCGTCCTGTAGTGAATCAGTCTGTCCTGTAGTGAATCAGTCTGTCCTGTTGTGAATCATGAATCAGTGTGTAGTGAATCAGTGTGTAGTGAATCAGTCTGTCCTGTAGTGAATCATGAATCAGTGTGTAGTGAATCAGTCTGTCCTGTTGTGAATCATGAATCAGTCTGTAGTGAATCAGTGTGTAGTGAATCATGTGATGTGTGTCTCGTCTCCAGCTCAGTACATGCTGACCTTCACTGAGTTCACGTGTCTGCCGGTCAGCGCGTCGGTCTTCACTCCACAGACCGGATGGATCACCATGAGGTGCAGCATCTCTCACACACACTCCACTACCACAGTGTTTGATGATATTTAATAACCACATTCATAAATGTGTCTCTGGTTTCTCAGTTTCTATAATCATCTGCTGGGCGTTCAGAACCCTCAAGACTTCGTCCCGCCGTTCTTCTGTCCCGCATCGACTCAGAACCAACATTTACCCAAGACCAACTTCATGAAGGCCCTGCGCCCGTACCAGTGAAGACTCGCTCTGCTTCATTCCTCATGAATAAACAGATGTCTTCATCATCAGAAGGGTTAATGTCTTTATTTCGTCTCCATCTGTGTCTTCTGGGAATGAAGCCGCACTGGTTTCCATGCAGGACGCTCACATAAAAACACAATAAACACTTCAATATATGTTTGCATCTTTCCAGCCATTGATTATGCAGCTTTATGGAACTGAATAGTCGCGTAAATCTTTAGTTTGCTGGTTAATTCTTCAGAAAGAAATGAATGAAGAGAAGATCTGATCTGTGTGAAACATCATCACATCAAGTTCATCAGTTCGTGTTAAAACTGCGCGATACAAAAGGATGGAAATTTGATATGCAATAACATCAATCTTACATTCAGGCCTAACCCTTTTGTGGAGTGTAGAGATGCATTGATACAGTTACAGAATTACAGGCCGCAATCTTGATAAATCATCATCATTATTGAAATGATTGTTTCGATCAAAGCTGAAGTAACTCAGTGTTAATAAAATCTTCCAGCTTCGTCTCGTGCGAGTGAACGATATTTCAAACAGGTCGTTCATGTTAAACTTTTGGATGCACTGAGTTCGTTTTGCAGTTCAGTGAACCTTCTGAACATCTGTGTGTTTTTCTGAGCTTTCTGATGAAATTCACAGTTTAAAGATTTTCTTTTTCTATAATATCAAGTGAAGGTGTTGAATGCTGTTCTTCTTCACTGTAAGTGGACGCAAAACATTAAAAACTGACAATTCATTAAGAAATGTTCCAGGAGTTTCTGCATTTTTAAATCAAAAACAGGAAGTTGCATCATTTCTGGAGGGAAAAGTTGACCAGAGCAATAATAGAAATACACATTACGACACAAACATGTTCACTTGTTCATGTAGCAGAGTTAAAAAGGACGAGGAATGACCCAGTTCCTGTTTCTTATAACAGTACATCATCATCATCATCAGGTTCATTACCATCATAAATCTCATAAATATGTATATGTCTCTTCTGGAGTCAAACCTGCACACAAGCTCAACTTTATTTTCCACATTCGACAAGAGTTTCCTGATAATATTTCATGACCTTTATTTGTGCATCTTCTCTTCCTTTAGTTTACTTTCTAAATGATATATTTTGTTTCAGTTAATGTTTAGTTCAAAGAATGAAAATGTGTTTTTTGTATTAGTTTTTCAGTTATGATACCACTGTTTCAGTGCAGTGCATTGTGGGACATCATAGTCACCGATCGTCCATGCGTTGAGAAAACTCCAGTCGATTCTCACAGAAAGCACACAGACCACAGCTTTGGCAGATATAGATATGTATTTATAGGTTTTGATTTTTTTTTTTTTCATACCAGATAAATAAAAAGTTAACAATACAATCTGGTCACTATTATATGTCGAGTCCGTGTGATAATAATGACCAAATCAAAGCATGATTGTCACTCAGTGTGCTTCACAAAAATCTTCAATGAATAAATTATCTGGTGAACTTCAACTATTTACAGTATAAACAAATGATCACGAACACAAGCTTTGGATCTTCGGACGATTTCAGCAGTTTTTCCATCATCGTTCAACACAAACACAGAATATGAGGATATGATTCGACTGTACATGCCTAGAGTTAATAAACCGAAGTACAAAAGCAAACCGACATAAAAACAATGATAGAAAATGAACATCCACGTGACGTCGCATTCCACACAAACACCGAGGCGGAGAGGAGACGCAGGCAAGAAGTGAAGGATGAGACACGTCTCTCTTCCTCGGGACCGACATCTTCATCATCGTCGTCGTCTTCATCATCAAGCGTTCGATCCCGTCGCAAACATCCGTGAGTTTCAGTGTCCGAGGAAAAGGGGAAGAACGGGACGCTTCCACACACTTTACCCAGAATTCAAGTATTCCAGAGCCACTTCATAGCAGAACTTGTACTGATCCTACAGAAGAAACACACACACACACACCAGCAGAGGTCACTGTCTGCAAACACACTGCGGATTAACTCTTCATCTTCACTCTGAGAAATACAGGGTTTTATTTCCACAAAGAACCTTTCAGTGATCAGTTATTAAAGTCCCCCTGTGATGTAAATCCAGCTTTTAATGTTGTTTATGTGTGTATGTGGTGTTTTTAATACGCTTTAAGACAAAGCATGTGTAAGTTCATAAGTCGACACCATTGCTGAGTATTTCCTCCTTAAAACTGCAGTGAACCAAAGACAGTCTCAAACACACGCTTTGAAATCGCTGGTGTTTCTGACGTCACAAACTACCTTGTAACCAATCAGATCAACGTGTGATCGTCAACCAGTGGATCTCTGAGCTGAGCGAGTGAGTGGAGGCGGGGCTCATTTGCATATTCATAGAACTGCGCATACTAAATGAGGCGAGGGTGTCGAGTTACATTCAAGATATTATGAGGAATGAATGTTTAAATATGTAATTTTGGTGATCAGAGATGAGTTTTAAGGGATAAAATGGTTGACTACGGGGGACTTTAAGAGAACCAGATTTTCTTCGTGTGAAGAAGATTTGAATGATCTAAAGAAGCTTTTGTAGGATGGAAGAATGTTAAAGGTTCTTCATGGAAACTGTCGATGCCAATTAAAGAAGCTTTATTTCTCAGAGTGGTCGTACAAATACAGACATGAAACAAACACTAATAAAAGTATCTTAGGAATAGAACCTGGAATCACAGAATCCAGCCATAAAAATGTAATTTACAGTTTAAGTTTGATTATCAGGTTTATGGAGATACACGATCATTCTGATGATTTAAGGCACTTTTCTGAAATCAACCCATTCTACATGTTTTCTGATGATTCAACGATGAGCTGCGTGAAAACGACACTGGCGTCACATGACTGAACGCGTCACTATGACATCATCACGAGCGCGCGTGATCTGATGTAGTATCATCACTATTATCATCATCATCCGGTCACATGATGCGGTTTGGAAGTGAGTGTGTGTGCTGATACTCACCAGTAGATCCACCATGTTGGGTTTGTTGTTTCTCAGTGTTTTGACGGCGTGAAACACGTCGACGGAGTGCTGGTGTCGTAACATCTCACACACGATACTGATGGCACAGAAGGTCCCGCTGCGTCCTCCACCGTTCCTGAACACACACACACTCTACGATTATCAAGACCTTCGACACTTAGGGCCCTATCTCGCTCCCAGCGCAACTGACTTTGTACAGCGACGCATGTGTCATTCCTATTTCTCACCCGACGCACAGCGGACTTTTCCCTCCACAGACGCACGTCGGTAAATCAGGGAATGAACTTGCGCTCCCGGGGGCGGTTCAGCGGAAAGAGGAGGCGTGTTCCGGCACAGAGAGGAGGCGTGTTCCGGCACAAACGTTCCCTGGTGCTATTTTGCAGTTTCAGAAAACAATTCCGCCACTGAGCAGGAGAAACCTCGTCTAAAGTCAGTGGCGTGTTATTCAGATGCTATTTTAAGGGCGCATGCTTGGCCATAATGTAGCGTGTGCACAACACACACACACTTTGCTTCTCTCATCTACACAGAAGCAGCAGTTCTCATTTTTAGAAAATCATACATTATTACAAGGAAAAATATTCCACACGAGGGAAATCATTGTTGTGTCCATGAAGATGTGAAAAAATAGGCATAAATCTAGCTTACACATTTACCCAAATTATTATACGCCTGTTTAAGCGAAGCTAATCTGTGTGTGTTTCTCCATCCCCAATGTCACTTCTCTGTGTTTTACGGCCCTGACGAGAGCGTCGGTCTCCTCGGCTGTGAACCGCTCCTGGCAAATCCGCCGTTATAATAGCAATCCGCCATGGAACAAGCGCTCCTGCTCTTAAAGGGAATGTGAGATGACGCTCTGATTGGTTTATTTCACGTTACGCCCAAACCACACCTATGAGTAATGAAGCTCTTCAGACCAACACATTTCAGATTTGCGTCCAAGTTTGAATTCCGAGATCCGTCCACAAAGTTACATGCGTTTTGCGTTTGATACTTGCGTTTCAGATCGTTAAAATAGGGCACATGAACAGCCCATATTAAGAGCTTGATGATGTCTCAGGCTCTACTAGAACAGGTTTTCCTGCTTGAATGTTGATTATTCTCCTCTTATTCTCCATTGTTGCGGCTCCTCTCTTCCCAGTCTGTCAGTAACGCTCTGTTTACTTCCTGTCTCTATGAAGCCCCTCCTCCTGAAAAGCACACTGTGCTCTGATTGGTCGGCTGGAGCAGTGTGTTGTGATTGGTCGAGCGCTTCGAGTGTGTTTGGGAAATGTCCCGCCCCTTTCCATAACCGCCAGTTTAACACACTACTGACTAACTCAACCAGGCCCCGCCCCTTTATTCTGCGTATGAATTATTATAATTGTTAGAATTATTACTTGTGGTTAGTAGAATGTCTGAAGTGGACTATCGAAATAATGTTTCTGTGTGTATTTGTGTGTGTCTGTGTGTGTCTGTGTGTGTGTCTGTGTGTCTCTGTGTGTCTGTCTGTGTGTCTCTGTGTGTCTGTGTGTGTCTGTGTGTCTCTGTGTGTCTGTGTGTGTCTGTGTGTCTCTGTGTGTCTCTGGTGTGTGTGTGTCTGTGTGTCTCTGTGTGTCTGTGTGTGTCTGTGTGTCTGTGTGTCTGTGTGTCTCTGTGTGTCTCTGTGTCTGTGTGTGTCTGTGTGTCTGTGTGTCTCTGTGTGTCTCTGTGTGTGTCTGTGTGTCTGTCTGTGTGTCTGTGTGTGTCTGTGTGTCTCTGTGTGTGTCTCTGTGTGTCTCTGTGTGTGTCTCTGTGTGTCTGTGTGTGTCTGTGTGTCTCTGTGTGTGTCTGTGTGTATCTGTGTGTCTCTGTGTATCTGTGTGTCTCTGTGTGTGTCTCTGTGTGTCTCTGTGTGTCTCTGTGTGTGTCTGTGTGTGTCTCTGTGTGTCTGTGTGTGTCTGTGTGTCTCTGTGTGTGTCTGTGTGTATCTGTGTGTCTCTGTGTGTCTCTGTGTATCTGTGTGTCTGTGTGTCTCTGTGTGTGTCTGTGTGTGTCTCTGTGTGTCTGTGTGTGTATCTGTGTGTGTCTGTGTCTCTGTGTGTCTGTGTGTGTCTCTGTGTCTCTGTGTGTGTCTGTGTCTCTGTGTGTGTCTGTGTGTCTCTGTGTGTGTCTGTGTGTCTCTGTGTCTGTGTGTGTCTGTGTGTCTCTGTGTCTGTGTGTGTCTGTGTGTCTGTGTGTGTCTGTGTGTCTCTGTGTGTGTCTGTGTGTATCTGTGTGTCTCTGTGTATCTGTGTGTCTCTGTGTGTGTCTCTGTGTGTCTCTGTGTGTGTCTCTGTGTGTGTCTGTGTGTGTCTCTGTGTGTCTCTGTGTGTGTCTGTGTGTATCTGTGTGTCTCTGTGTATCTGTGTGTCTCTGTGTGTGTCTCTGTGTGTGTCTCTGTGTGTCTCTGTGTGTGTCTGTGTGTGTCTCTGTGTGTGTCTGTGTGTATCTGTGTGTCTCTGTGTATCTGTGTGTCTCTGTGTGTGTCTCTGTGTGTCTCTGTGTGTGTCTCTGTGTGTCTGTGTGTGTCTGTGTGTCTCTGTGTGTCTCTGTGTGTCTCTGTGTATCTGTGTGTCTCTGTGTGTGTCTCTGTGTATCTGTGTGTCTGTGTGTCTCTGTGTGTGTCTCTGTGTGTCTGTGTGTGTATCTGTGTGTGTCTGTGTCTCTGTGTGTCTGTGTGTGTCTCTGTGTCTCTGTGTGTGTCTGTGTCTCTGTGTGTGTCTGTGTGTCTCTGTGTGTGTCTGTGTGTCTCTGTGTCTGTGTGTGTCTGTGTGTCTCTGTGTCTGTGTGTGTCTGTGTGTCTGTGTGTGTCTGTGTGTGTCTGTGTGTGTCTGTGTGTCTCTGTGTGTGTCTGTGTGTATCTGTGTGTCTCTGTGTATCTGTGTGTCTCTGTGTGTGTCTCTGTGTGTCTCTGTGTGTGTCTCTGTGTGTGTCTGTGTGTGTCTCTGTGTGTCTCTGTGTGTCTCTGTGTGTGTCTGTGTGTATCTGTGTGTCTCTGTGTATCTGTGTGTCTCTGTGTGTGTCTCTGTGTGTCTCTGTGTGTGTCTCTGTGTGTCTGTGTGTGTCTGTGTGTCTCTGTGTATCTGTGTGTCTCTGTGTGTGTCTCTGTGTGTGTCTCTGTGTGTCTCTGTGTGTGTCTCTGTGTGTCTGTGTGTGTCTGTGTGTCTCTGTGTGTGTCTGTGTGTATCTGTGTGTCTGTGTGTGTCTCTGTGTCTCTGTGTGTGTCTGTGTCTCTGTGTGTGTCTGTGTGTCTCTGTGTGTGTCTGTGTGTCTCTGTGTCTGTGTGTGTCTGTGTGTCTCTGTGTCTGTGTGTGTCTGTGCGTCTGTGTGTCTGTTTGTGTCTCTGTGTGTCTGTGTGTGTATCTGTGTGTCTGTGTGTCTCTGTGTCTATTATGTGTCTCTGTGTGTCTGTGTGTCTGTTTGTGTCTCTGTGTGTCTGTGTGTGTATCTGTGTGTGTCTATGTGTGTCTGTGTGTGTCTCTGTGTCTGTGTGTGTCTGTGTGTATCTGTGTGTCTGTGTGTCTCTGTGTGTCTATGTGTCTCTGTGTGTGTCTCTGTGTGTCTGTGTGTGTGTCTCTGTGTGTCTGTGTGTGTGTGTGTCTCTGTGTGTCTCTGTGTGTCTGAGTGTCTCTGTGTGTCTGAGTGTGTCTCTGTGTGTGTCTCTGTGTGTATCTGTGTGTGTCTGTGTCTCTGTGTGTGTCTGTGTGTCTCTGTGTGTGTCTGTGTGTCTATGTGTGTGTCTGTGTCTCTGTGTGTGTCTGTGTGTCTCTGTGTGTGTCTCTGTGTGTGTCTGTGTCTCTGTGTGTGTCTGTGTGTCTGTGTGTGTCTCTGTGTGTGTCTGTGTCTCTGTGTGTGTCTGTGTGTCTCTGTGTGTCTGTGTGTGTCTCTGTGTGTGTCTGTGTCTCTGTGTGTGTCTGTGTGTCTCTGTGTGTGTGTGTGTCTCTGTGTGTCTCTGTGTGTCTATGTGTCTCTGTGTGTCTGAGTGTGTCTCTGTGTCTCTGTGTGTCTGAGTGTGTCTGTGTGTGTCTCTGTGTGTATCTGTGTGTGTCTGTGTCTCTGTGTGTGTCTGTGTCTCTGTGTGTGTCTGTGTGTCTCTGTGTGTGTCTGTGTGTCTCTGTGTGTGTCTGTGTGTCTCTGTGTCTGTGTGTGTCTCTGTGTGTCTGTGTGTCTGTTTGTGTCTCTGTGTGTGTCTCTGTGTGTGTCTCTCTGTGTGTGTCTCTGTGCCTCTCCAGCACTGAAGGCTTGTGTTGAATCTGGTCTGTGAACACTAGGTGGCGCTGCAGAACTGCTCATAAACCCAGTAATGCTTAATCACTCCATCGTGTGTGTGTGAATGTGTGTGTGAATGTGTGTGTGTGTGTGTGTGTGTATGAGTGAGTGAGTGAGTGAGTGTGAGTGTGAGACTCACAGGCAGTGAACGACGGTCCTTCCCTCTCCTCCATCGTACTCCTCCTGCCATTTCTCCACCTGTCGGATGAGTTTGAGGAACGAGCGTTTGGACACCGGAGTGTCCCGGTACATCGGCCAGCCCAGAAACTGGAACTGCTGGACCATCCGGTACCCGTCCTGAGGCTGGAGGAAAACAACACGCATCAGTGTGTGTGTGTGTGTGTGTGTGTGTGTGTGTGTGAATCCTGAGGCTGGAGGAAAACAATGTGTATTCGATATTCCCGCTCTATAATAACACTAATATTCCCGCTCTATAATAACACTGATATTCCCGCTCTATAATAACACTGATATTCCCGCTCTATAATAACACTGATATTCCCTCTCTATAATAACACTGATATTCCCGCTCTATAATAACACTGATATTCCCGCTCTATAATAACACTAATATTCCCGCTCTATAATAACACTAATATTCCCGCTCTATAATAACACTGATATTCCTGCCGTCTCTATAATAACACTAATATTCCCGCTCTATAATAACACTGATATTCCCGCTCTATAATAACACTAATATTCCCGCTCTATAATAACACTAATATTCCCGCTCTATAATAACACTAATATTCCCGCTCTATAATAACACTAATATTCCCGCTCTATAATAACACTAATATTCCCGCTCTATAATAACACTAATATTCCTCTCTATAATAACACTAATATTCCCGCTCTATAATAACACTAATATTCCCGCTCTATAATAACACTAATATTCCCGCTCTATAATAACACTAATATTCCTGCCGTCTCTATAATAACACTAATATTCCCGCTCTATAATAACACTAATATTCCTGCCGTCTCTATAACACTATTATTCCCGCTCTATAATAACACTAATATTCCCGCTCTATAATAACACTGATATTCCCGCTCTATAATAACACTGATATTCCCGCTCTATAATAACACTGATATTCCCGCTCTATAATAACACTGATATTCCCGTTCTATAATAACACTAATATTCCCGCTCTATAATAACACTAATAATCCTGCCGTCTCTATAACACTAATATTCCCGCTCTATAATAACACTAATATTCCTGCCGTCTCTATAACACTATTATTCCCGCTCTATAATAACACTGATATTCCCGCTCTATAATAACACTAATATTCCTGCCGTCTCTATAACACTATTATTCCCGCTCTATAATAACACTAATATTCCTGCCGTCTCTATAACACTATTATTCCCGCTCTATAATAACACTGATATTCCCGCTCTATAACAACACTAATATTCCCGCTCTATAATAACACTAATATTCCTGCTCTATAATAACACTTATATTCCCGCTCTATAATAACACTAATATTCCTGCCGTCTATATAACAACACTAATATTCCTGCTCTATAATAACACTTATATTCCCGCTCTATAATAACACTCATATTCCCGCTCTATAATAACACTAATATTCCCGTTCCCGCTCTATAATAACACTAATATTCCCGCTCTATAATAACACTGATATTCCTGCCGTCTCTATAATAACACTAATATTCCCGCTCTATAATAACACTAATATTCCCGCTCTATAATAACACTAATATTCCTGCCGTCTCTATAACACTAATATTCCCGCTCTATAATAACACTAATATTCCTGCCGTCTCTATAACACTAATATTCCCGCTCTATAATAACACTAATATTCCCGCTCTATAATAACACTGATATTCCTGCCGTCTCTATAACACTAATATTCCCGCTCTATAATAACACTAATATTCCTGCCGTCTCTATAACACTAATATTCCCGCTCTATAATAACACTAATATTCCCGTTCCCGCTCTATAATAACACTAATATTCCTGCCGTCTCTATAATAACACTATTATTCCCGCTCTATAATAACACTAATATTCCTGCCGTCTCTATAACACTAATATTCCCGCTCTATAATAACACTAATATTCCCGCTCTATAATAACACTGATATTCCTGCCGTCTCTATAACACTAATATTCCCGCTCTATAATAACACTAATATTCCCGCTCTATAATAACACTGATATTCCTGCCGTCTCTATAATAACACTATTATTCCCGCTCTATAATAACACTAATATTCCTGCCGTCTCTATAACACTATTATTCCCGCTCTATAATAACACTAATATTCCTGCCGTCTCTATAACACTATTATTCCCGCTCTATAATAACACTGATATTCCTGCCGTCTCTATAACACTAATATTCCCGCTCTATAATAACACTAATATTCCTGCCGTCTCTATAACACTAATATTCCCGCTCTATAATAACACTAATATTCCCGCTCTATAATAACACTAATATTCCCGCTCTATAATAACACTGATATTCCTGCCGTCTCTATAATAACACTATTATTCCCGCTCTATAATAACACTAATATTCCTGCCGTCTCTATAATAACACTAATATTCCCGCTCTATAATAACACTATTATTCCCGCTCTATAATAACACTGATATTCCCACTCTATAATAACACTGATATTCCCGCTCTATAATAACACTAATATTCCCGCTCTATAATAACACTATTATTCCCGCTCTATAATAACACTGATATTCCCACTCTATAATAACACTGATATTCCCGCTCTATAATAACACTAATATTCCCGCTCTATAATAACACTATTATTCCCGCTCTATAATAACACTGATATTCCCACTCTATAATAACACTAATATTCCCGCTCTATAATAACACTAATATTCCCGCTCTATAATAACACTAATATTCCTGCCATCTCTATAATAACACTAATATTCCCGCTCTATAATAACACTGATATTCCTGCCGTCTCTATAACACTAATATTCCCGCTCTATAATAACACTAATATTCCCGCTCTATAATAACACTGATATTCCTGCCGTCTCTATAACACTAATATTCCCGCTCTATAATAACACTAATATTCCCGCTCTATAATAACACTGATATTCCTGCCGTCTCTATAACACTATTATTCCCGCTCTATAATAACACTGATATTCCCGCTCTATAATAACACTAATATTCCCGCTCTATAATAACACTAATATTCCCGTTCCCGCTCTATAATAACACTGATATTCCCGCTCTATAATAACACTAATATTCCCGCTCTATAATAACACTAATATTCCTGCCATCTCTATAATAACACTAATATTCCCGCTCTATAATAACACTAATATTCCCGCTCTATAATAACACTAATATTCCCGCTCTATAATAACACTAATATTCCTGCCATCTCTATAATAACACTAATATTCCCGCTCTATAATAACACTAATATTCCTGCCATCTCTATAATAACACTAATATTCCGGCTCTATAATAACACTAATATTGCGATTCACCTGTGTGTGTGTGTGTGTGTGTGTGTGTACGCACCCGCGCCGCGTTATAGATGCGGAAGATCCTGCTGATAATGTCCTCCTCCAGATCCGCCGACACAAACTCCACCTGGATCGGGCCGTGCCGATGAACACCGTTCTCAGGCCAGTACTGAGGACACAACTGAGGAGAGAACACACACAACTGAGGAGAGAACACACACAACTGAGGAGAGAACACACACATCTGAGGAGAGAACACACACAACTGAGGAGAGAACACACACAACTGAGGAGAGAACACACACAACTGAGGAGAGAACACACACAACTGAGGAGAGAACACACAACTGACACACATCTGAGGAGAGAACACACACAACTGAGGAGAGAACACACAACTGAGGAGAGAACACACACAACTGAGGAGAGAACACACACAACTGAGGAGAGAACACACACATCTGAGGAGAGAATACACACATCTGAGGAGAGAACACACACAACTGAGGAGAGAACACACACAACTGAGGAGAACACACACAACTGAGGAGAACACACACAACTGAGGAGAGAACACACACAACTGAGGAGAACACACACAACTGAGGAGAGAACACACACAACTGAGGAGAGAACTCACAACTGAGGAGAGAACTCACACATCTGAGGAGAGAACACACAACTGAGGAGAGAACACACACACTGAGGAGAGAACACACACAACTGAGGAGAGAACACACACAACTGAGGAGAGAACACACACAACTGAGGAGAGAACACACACATCTGAGGAGAGAATACACACATCTGAGGAGAGAACACACACAACTGAGGAGAGAACACACACAACTGAGGAGAACACACACAACTGAGGAGAGAACACACACAACTGAGGAGAGAACTCACACAACTGAGGAGAGAACTCACACATCTGAGGAGAGAACACACACATCTGAGGAGAGAACACACAACTGAGGAGAGAACACACACAACTGAGGAGAGAACTCACACAACTGAGGAGAGAACTCACACATCTGAAGAGAGAACACACACAACTGAGGAGAGAACACACACAACTGAGGAGAGAACACACACAACTGAGGAGAGAACACACACATCTGAGGAGAGAATACACACATCTGAGGAGAGAACACACACAACTGAGGAGAGAACACACACAACTGAGGAGAACACACACAACTGAGGAGAGAACACACACAACTGAGGAGAGAACTCACACAACTGAGGAGAGAACTCACACATCTGAGGACAGAACACACAACTGAGGAGAGAACACACACACTGAGGAGAGAACACACACAACTGAGGAGAGAACACACACATCTGAAGAGAGAACACACACAACTGAGGAGAGAACACACACATCTGAGGAGAGAACACACACATCTGAGGAGAGAACACACAACTGAGGAGAGAACACACACATCTGAGGAGAGAACACTCACAACTGAGGAGAGAACACACAACTGAGGAGAGAACACACACAACTGAGGAGAGAACTCACACAACTGAGGAGAGAACTCACACATCTGAGGAGAGAACACACAACTGAGGAGAGAACACACACACTGAGGAGAGAACACACACAACTGAGGAGAGAACACACACATCTGAAGAGAGAACACACACAACTGAGGAGAGAACACACACATCTGAGGAGAGAACACACACATCTGAGGAGAGAACACACAACTGAGGAGAGAACACACACATCTGAGGAGAGAACACTCACAACTGAGGAGAGAACACACAACTGAGGAGAGAACACACACAACTGAGGAGAGAACACACACATCTGAGGAGAGAACACACACAACTGAGGAGAGAACACACATCTGAGGAGAGAACACTCACAACTGAGGAGAGAACACACAACTGAGGAGAGAACACACACAACTGAGGAGAGAACACACACAACTGAGGAGAGAACACACACAACTGAGGAGAGAACACACACAACTGAGGAGAGAACACACACAACTGAGGAGAGAACACACACAACTGAGGAGAGAACACACACATCTGAGGAGAGAACACACACATCTGAGGAGAGAACACACACATCTGAGGAGAGAACACACACAACTGAGGAGAGAACACACACATCTGAGGAGAGAATACACACAACTGAGGAGAGAACACACACAACTGAGGAGGGAACACACACATCTGAGGAGAGAACACACACAACTGAGGAGAGAACACACACAACTGAGGAGAGAACACACACATCTGAGGAGAGAATACACACATCTGAGGAGAGAACACACACAACTGAGGAGAGAACACACACAACTGAGGAGAGAACACACACAACTGAGGAGAGAACACACACAACTGAGGAGAGAACACACACAGCACACACACACATCAACTTGTGACAGAAATCACACACACAGTGTCAGTTCGGTGTGTTTCGGCTGATTAACGAGCTAAAAACCCCTGATCATCTTCACCAGTTCAGAACATCTTCACCAGTGCAAACCAGCACCACTGCACAACTGCACCACTGCACAACTGCACCACTGCACAACTGCACAACTGCACAACTCACACACTTCTACTGGTAGAAAGTGTCAAAAAGTCAACATGAAAGCCAGATGTATTCATGCTCCTGGTCTTATTTCCAATTATTCAACAGTGCAATTTATTATAAATGAATGAATAAATAAAACACTCAGGTCTAGAAATCAAATCCCAAACGCAATTACATGTTTACTTTAAGCATGAAACTTTTAATTACTGATTTGAATAATAGGCTGAACATGACTTTCAGGCGCATTTACATGAATAAAGATTAATTATTAAATAATTTATTATATCAATGACAAATACAAATTAAAAAGTAATATAAATTATGTATATTATATAAAATATAAAATTATTATATACAATAAAAATATTAATATTACATAAAAATTATTATTTTAAAATAATAGATCAACATAAAAAACACTTATTAATAACCCTAAACCAGAAAAATTTACAACTAAAATCATTTATTTTAAAATAAAAACAAGCAAAATAATTAATAATTAATAATTTTAATGATTTATATAAAAGAGAATTAAATAAAAAATTGTTATATAAATTATATAAAGAATATAAAATTATTATATTAAATATATAATAAATATGAATATTATATTAAATAATAGACCAAATAATATTTACTAATGATTAATTAAACCATAAAAGTGTACAATTAAAGCAAATAATTTTAAAATAAAAACAAGCAAAATAATTAATTATATCAATGATTTATATCAAACAAATAATTCAATTTAGCAAAAAATGAAATAAATTATAAATTATATATACAAATTATTATATAAAATAATAGATCCAAATAAAATCAAAATTATTATTTTTTTTTTTTTTATAAAAAAGCTAAATAAAACATAATTAAGTATGTCATAAAAGCGTACAATTCTAATAAAAAATGAGATCAATCAAAACAAAAGACTTCCTTTAATATTTTGTCATGTGACCATCAACGGACATCAGAGAAGCGTGAAATGATTGGAAATCTCCTCGAGTGAACATTGGGCTCAAAGGTGTGTGTGAATCCGTCTGATGCTGGTGTGTGTGTGTGTGTGTGTGTGTGTGTGTGTGTCACCTGCGCAGGGTCCACGTCGTTCAGCATGACGATGGACGTGCAGTGATAGTCCAGCACCAGCCGCCAGAAGTCCTTGACGGTGTTGGGCAGAGGATGCTGGGTAACGATGAACGCCGACGGCTGCTTGTAGCTCTGATGATGAAGAGGATGATGAAGATGAAGAGAGAAAAACATCTTATTAACACGCCACCGTCTGCTCGACTAATCGCCTGGAGAAGTGTAGCGCTCCAGTGTTCACACACACATCTCGTGTTTTATTACCAGCGCTGGCACTTACATTTACTGTAATCAAAACAAATGTGTGTTTAACAAACAAACAAACAAACAAACAAACAAACAAACAAACAAACAAACAAACGCTTTTAGCCATTTTCCTGGCAGTGGAATGAATCAATTCCACCTGTTTCTGAATATTTTCATTGACCACATGATCACATGATCACATGACCGCGGCGTTGATGTAGTTGCTGCTCTCTCCCTTGATGGTGATGATAGTTTAGTTTTACATTTTAAAAACATTTCGTTTTATTACACGTTTACGTTTTAAAAACGTTTAGTTTTACTACATGTTTTACACTTAAAATTGTACTTTAAAAATTTTTTTTATTGAGATGGTACGAAACTTGGTAAAGGTTTTGGCACTTGCTGTGTGAACACACAAAAACAGTCATGGACATCATTTGAAAAGGTTAAATGGTCCTGAAAACAATATTCACACTTGAGCTCCTCGTGGTCAAACATGACGAGTTTCCTCTAGTGGAAGCGTTTGGTACTGCAGCCGAACAACATCTCACTGAAAGATCCATTTTTTGAGATATCAGGCTCAAATTTTTAACACAACTTGTTTAGATTTATGGCTTTGATTTTCTTGCAGTTTTAGAGTAAAATGTGTTTTTGAAAATATAAATTTTTGTGCATTTTTCACCTGTTTAACAAACAAACGCTTGTGTTCGTTCACCGTTATGGACTGCTTTTAGCCATTTTCTTGGCAGTGGAATGAATGAATTCCACCTGTTTCTGAACCGTTTTGAGCACGTGATCACGTGAGTGCGGGTAACGTACGTCCATGAGCGCGGCGTTGATGTAGTTGCTGCTCTCGCCGTCGATGGTGATGAGGAAGGGCAGGCATCGGTCAGGAGGAAGAACGTCCATGCATCGGTTCTTCTCGTGGTTCCGCGGCAGCAGAGCGATGCTACAGTCCTCCACGCGTAACGTCGGCGTCACCATGTTCAACGTCTGCCGAAGGAAACATACCATATTTATATCAACTTATTTCATTCTATTACAGCGTTAATCCGCTGGTGCTCTTCAGTCATATTTGACCAAAAATGTTTTGTTGTTGAATTTTTTACTTGGTACAAAACTTAAAGGTTTAGGTACTTGCTATGTAAATACAAAAAAAAAAAAAAAAAAAAAAAAAAAATCACGAACATGATTTGAAAAGGTTAAATGGTCTTGAAAAATGAAACATGAACACATTGGAAATGAATGAGAGACGAGTTTCCTCTAGTGGAAGCGTTTGGTACTGCAGCCGAACATCATCTCACTGAATGATCATTTACTGAGATATCAGGCTCACATTTGTAACACAACTTGTTTAGATTTATGGTTTTGATTTTCTTGCAGTTTTAGAGTAAAACGCGTCTTTTAAAATGAATATTTCACATAAGAATTTAAAATAATATTTTTGTGCATTTTTAATAACAATAAACATAAAATTCTGTAACTTTTTTTAAACTAATTTTTTACAACTTTTTTCACGTCAGCAAAAATCTGCCAAGTGTCTGTAGCGCACATGTTTGAATGTGTTTCTGTAGTGCACATGTTTGAATGTGTTTCTGTAGTGCACATGTTTGAATGTGTTTCTGTAGTGCACATGTTTGAATGTGTTTCTGTAGTGCACATGTTTGAATGTGTTTCTGTAGGGCACATGTTTGAATGTGTTTCTGTAGGGCACATGTTTGAATGTGTTTCTGTAGTGCACATGTTTGAATGTGTTTCTGTAGTGCACATGTTTGAATGTGTTTCTGTAGTGCACATGTTTGAATGTGTTTCTGTAGTGCACATGTTTGAATGTGTTTCTGTAGTGCACATGTTTGAATGTGTTTCTGTAGCGCACATGTTTGAATGTGTTTCTGTAGCGCACATGTTTGAATGTGTTTCTGTAGCGCACATGTTTGAATGTGTTTCTGTAGTGCACATGTTTGAATGTGTTTCTGTAGTGCACACGTTTGAATGTGTTTCTGTAGTGCACACGTTTGAATGTGTTTCTGTAGTGCACATGTTTGAATGTGTTTCTGTAGTGCACATGTTTGAATGTGTTTCTGTAGCGCACATGTTTGAATGTGTTTCTGTAGTGCACATGTTTGAATGTGTTTCTGTAGTGCACATGTTTGAATGTGTTTCTGTAGCGCACATGTTTGAATGTGTTTCTGTAGTGCACGTTTGAATGTGTTTCTGTAGTGCACATGTTTGAATGTGTTTCTGTAGCGCACATGTTTGAATGTGTTTCTGTAGCGCACATGCTTGAATGTGTTTCTGTAGCGCACATGTTTGAATGTGTTTCTGTAGTGCACATGTTTGAATGTGTTTCTGTAGTGCACATGTTTGAATGTGTTTCTGTAGCGCACATGTTTGAATGTGTTTCTGTAGCGCACATGTTTGAATGTGTTTCTGTAGTGCACGTTTGAATGTGTTTCTGTAGCGCACATGTTTGAATGTGTTTCTGTAGCGCACATGTTTGAATGTGTTTCTGTAGTGCACATGTTTGAATGTGTTTCTGTAGCGCACATGTTTGAATGTGTTTCTGTAGCGCACATGTTTGAATGTGTTTCTGTAGCGCACATGTTTGAATGTGTTTCTGTAGTGCACGTTTGAATGTGTTTCTGTAGCGCACATGTTTGAATGTGTTTCTGTAGTGCACATGTTTGAATGTGTTTCTGTAGTGCACGTTTGAATGTGTTTCTGTAGTGCACATGTTTGAATGTGTTTCTGTAGCGCACATGTTTGAATGTGTTTCTGTAGTGCACATGCTTGAATGTGTTTCTGTAGCGCACATGTTTGAATGTGTTTCTGTAGCGCACATGTTTGAATGTGTTTCTGTAGCGCACATGTTTGAATGTGTTTCTGTAGCGCACATGTTTGAATGTGTTTCTGTAGTGCACGTTTGAATGTGTTTCTGTAGTGCACATGTTTGAATGTGTTTCTGTAGTGCACATGTTTGAATGTGTTTCTGTAGTGCACATGTTTGAATGTGTTTCTGTAGCGCACATGCTTGAATGTGTTTCTGTAGCGCACATGTTTGAATGTGTTTCTGTAGCGCATATTGTGTGCCACACTGACCCTGAACTCCTCCTTGATCTGGCTGGAGTTGGTCTGCGGGTCCAAGCGGTTCATGTCGTAATACACAGAGCGAAGCTGATTGGCCGGGATTGTGGTGTCGCCACAGAGACACGCCTCCAAGATGGCGTCATGGATGAACACATACTGCTCCTGAAACAGCAATAAACCAATGACAGATCAGTACATCCATCAGTACATCCATCAGTACATCCACCAGATCAATACATGTCATATATATGTATATCTTCTGTTTTTAAATATTTAGTTTTCAATTATAATATTTCCTTTTGAAATAATATGTACTTTATGTTTTATTTATTAAATATATTTAAATTTGGGTTCTAATAAATGTAGAAATGTTATGTTGTACTCATTTGCTATCAATATATTATATTATATATTATATTGCTCACAGTTTTATTGTAGTATTATTTACATACTATTATAGTTTCATGAAAATGATTAATTAGCTTTTATTTATATATTTTCATTTTTCATTTTCATTTTAGTTAATTTTGTGCTATTGTCATTTTTTTAGTTTAAAAAAAAATATTTATTTCAGTTTAAGTTTTTATTTATTTCCAGTAAGAACTTATTTCATTTAGTTGCCAAAGCAACATTTATTTTTTACATGCAATATGTATATTTGTATGTTATTTCAGCTTTATTCCAATAAACAGAAGTGTTTTAATAGTGTTATTTAATGATTGGTCATTTTTCTGTAGATTTTGGTGTTTGAGCACAAATGTAACCTTTTGAATATAAATAACCCATACATGAAATCACAGAAAATCTAATGTTTATTAAAACTTGAGACACACTTATATAACAGATCCAGACAGCGATCAGACGGACCGCTTGACGCAAATCATTCATGAAGTGACATTTGAAATATCCTCAGGTGATTCTCTTCATGTGACGGTCAGATCTCAGGCTAGACGTTTCTATGGGTCTTTAGTGTAACTTTATTTCAAGAAGTACAAGGTATCTCTGAGTGGGCGGGGCTTGAGCGAGAGGCAGCGTGTGATTGGCTCTGGCGGATGTGAGATGTGTGTGACGTGAGGTGTGTGTGACTGGCTGACGTGAGGTGTGTATGATTGGCTGATGTGAGGTGTGTGTGATTGGCTGATGTGAGGTGTGTGTGACTGGCTGATGTGAGGTGTGTGTGAGATTGGCTGATGTGAGGTGTGTGTGAGATTGGCTGATGTGAGGTGTGTGTGAGATTGGCTGACGTGAGGTGTGTATGATTGGCTGATGTGAGGTGTGTGTGAGATTGGCTGACGTGAGGTGTGTATGATTGGCTGATGTGAGGTGTGTGTGATTGGCTGACGTGAGGTGTGTGTGATTGGCTGACGTGAGGTGTGTATGATTGGCTGATGTGAGGTGTGTGTGAGATTGGCTGATGTGAGGTGTGTGTGAGATTGGCTGACGTGAGGTGTGTGTGAGATTGGCTGATGTGAGGTGTGTGTGATTGGCCGACGTGAGGTGTGTGTGTGTGTGATTGGTCACCTCGGTCTGGACCATGTTAACCCTGCGAGATCGCAGTTCTCTGACGCAGTTGTAAATGTCCACGACTCCTTCTCGCTCCGCCATGTCCAGCATGATGTCGATGACGATGAAGCATCCGGTGCGTCCGGCTCCAGCACTGAGGACACACACACACGTGTTTAACAGAACACACACACACACACAGGTGTTGTGCGGAGAGAGAGGCGAGCGTCACCTGCAGTGCACCACCATCGGCCCCGCGCTCGCAGGACTCTTGGCTTTGACCCGGCGGATGAATCCCAGCAGACCCGTGGAGTGATACGGCACTCCGTGATCCGGCCAGCCGGTGAAGTGGAACTGCCGGATCTCTCTGATCTCGTGAGCTCCTCGCTGCAGTCAACACACACACACAGACACACAGATAATAACAGAAATAACTGTATATGAAATGAATATAGTGTAGTTTGATCATATTATATTTATAACCGATGTTGAACCTTTTCCACAGCGAAGGTTCGAATGACGTATTCCGAGAGAAGCTGCGTCTCGATGAGCGTCACCTTCATGTCCCTGTAGATCTCAGTGTCGTCGGGCCAGTACTTACAGCACTTCACCTGCACACACACACACACACACACACAGGTTCATGAGCAGCTGATCGTTCAAACACACACCAGTTCATGAACAACCTGCTTAAACATGAGATGGTGTACAGAAGCAGAAACATCATCAGCATTTAATCAGGAGTTTCCAGTCGGATCTGAAGTGTCCCGGATCCCAGAGATTATCCCAGACTAATTAACCAGGTTAACCCCTTCATAACCAGACCACACCTCCTGAGACACACAGTCTCCGATCACTCAAACTCATTAATGAAGTCAAGCGTTCTCTCCCTTTATCTGTCCATCTGTTTGTCATCCGTTTATTAGCACCCATCCGTTCCTCATTATTATCCTGTTTTCCCTCTATGAGTCTATTAAGACGGCTCTAATTGGCGGGATAATTGCGCTCTAATGGCGGAGCATATTTCGTCTCAGTCGCCGCCAGGCCGGAAAAACAAAGGGCCGTGATGCTATCGGCTCCGTCCTAATTATCATCAGAGCATCTCTAAACGAGGGAGCATTAATCCCCTAATGAGTTATTTACATATTCAGTCACACACATCCTGAAGTGACACACTCCAGCATCCCGGGATAAAACAACAAACACGGAAAAATGCTACAATGCTACACTTCTCTATATGTCATTCATTACTTCAATGAGTTCATTGTTTCTGACTTAAATTATTACATTGTTTAAATTATTACATGTTTCGCTAACTGTGACTTTGTATCTGTACATTTCTGAAATGCATAACTTAGACAGTTTCCTCTGATAACAGATCACTGTAAACTGTAATGTGGACTTGTGTGCATTTTCTGTAAAGCTGCTTTGAAACGATGTGTATTTGTGAAAAGCGCTACACTAATAAATGTGAATCGAACTGAATTGAAAGATACGTCCAAACGTCTGTTCTAATGACTGAGAGGGAATGTCATCGGAAAACCAAAGCAGAAGAATCAGAAGAAAACTAATGAAGTTTTACACAGAGAAGATGTTTTTTTTGCATTATGACAGTATTTTTGACGAGTGATTGACAGGTTTGAGCCGCCGAACGACGTGACTTTGTGAAGTTCTGGGTTTTTCTGGCCTACTTTTATCACACTCTAATTTTAGCCATTGACGAGGAGCGAATCCAGCAGTTTTCCTCTCTTAATGGCTTATTAATGACTGGAATGTGATTCCGAACGAGACCCTTTTGTTCTTGTCAGATATTAAGATGGGGTTTTAAAATCCCATTAGTTCCGAGCGTCAGATTTCCGCTGAGATTTGATCCTGGTTTCGCCACAGGCTCTTCGGGCACAATGGTGTCGCTCGCTCCCTCGGTCCCTCTGTGAGTTTCTTCCCGACGCGACGCAGAGATTCGGAGATGATCACAGCGCTGCTGTCTCCAGATTACAGCGGATGAAGTCAGTGTTTTATCCGGGATAATCTCCCTCTAACAGGGCTAACTTTACCAGTCTGAGAACACCAGTGCTGACGCTTCACACTCACACTAATCAGCTTACAGATGACCAGCATTATAGAGGAGTTATCACAACACACACACACATTATGGAGAAGTTATCAGAACACACACACACACACACACGCACATTATGGAGAAGTTATCAGAACACACACATTATGAAGAAGTTATCAGAACACAAACACACACCCACACACACACACTCATACTCACTCTCACACTCACACCCACACCCACACCCACACCCACACCTCACACACATTATGGAGAAGTTGTCAGAACACACACACACACACACACACACACACACTCACTCTCACACTCACACTCACACACACACACACACGCATTATGGAGAAGTTGTCAGAACACACACACACACAGACACATACACACACACAGACAGACACACACACATTGTGGGTAATGGCGGGTGTGAGGCTCAACAGATGTCCAGGAGCCTCGGATACGGTGAGTGTTTTCCTGTTTACCGGCTGGAAAGACGTATTTTCCGACACAGATCTGGTGCTGCTCTTAATTAGCAGCTCAATGAGATCAGGGTGAAACGAGATCACACACTCCTTTCATGTCTCTTCTCAATCTAATCCTTTAATGTGGATCCATAGATTGACTTTGTCAGCAGAAATTAAATACACTGGCTTTGATTAGGATAAGCAGTGTGTGTGTGTGTGTGTGTGTGTGTGTGTGTGTGTGTGTGTGTGTGTTTGGACGGCGTCCCGCTCTTCTTCTTGTCCACTTGTCGGTGAGTCCAGCTTGTATGAATATGGGATAATAAGGGATAATATGTGAGAATAAGGGAGAATAAGGGAGAATACGGGAGAATATGGGAGAATACGGAAGAATACGGGAGAATATGGGAGAATACGGGAGAATACGAGAGAATACGGAAGAATACGATAGAATACGGGAGAATATGGGAGAATACGGGATAATACGGAAGAATACGAGAGAATACAGGAGAATATGGGAGAATACGGGAGAATACGGAAGAATACGAGAGAATACGGGAGAATATGGGAGAATACGGGAGAATATGGGAGAATATGGGTGATTATGGGAGTAAATGGGTGAATATGTGTGAATACGGGTGAATATGAGAGAATACGAGAGAATATAGGTGAATACGGGAGAATATGGATGAATACGGGAGAATATGGATGAATACGGGAGAATATGGGAGAATACAGGATAATGCAGGAGAATATGGGTGAATATGGGAGAATATGTGTGAATACGTGAGAATACGGGAGAATATGGTGTATATGTGTGAATACGGGATAATACGGGAGAATACGGGATAATATGGGTGAATACGGGATAATACGGGTGAATACGGGATAATACGGGTGAATACAGGAGAATATGGGTGAATATGGGTGAATCCGGGTGAATATGGGAGAATATGGGTGAATATGGGTGAATCCGGGTGAATATGGGAGAATATGGGTGATTATGGGAGTAAATGGGTGAATATGTGTGAATATGTGTGAATACGGGTGATTATGAGAGAATACGGGAGAATATAGGTGAATACGGGAGAATATGGATGAATACGGGAGAATATGGATGAATACGGGAGAATATGGATGAATACGGGAGAATATGGGAGAATACAGGAGAATATGGGTGAATATGGGAGAATATGTGTGAATACGTGAGAATACGGGAGAATATGGTGTATATGTGTGAATATGGGATATTACGGGAGAATACGGGATAATATGGGTGAATACGGGATAATACGGGTGAATACAGGAGAATATGGGTGAATATGGGTGAATCCGGGTGAATATGGGAGAATATGGGTGAATATGGGTGAATCCGGGTGAATATGGGAGAATATGGGAGAATACGGGAGAATATGGGTGATTATGGGAGTAAATGGGTGAATATGTGTGAATATGTGTGAATACGGGTGATTATGAGAGAATACGGGAGAATATAGGTGAATACGGGAGAATATGGATGAATACGGGAGAATATGGATGAATACGGGAGAATATGGGAGAATACAGGATAATGCAGGAGAATATGGGTGAATATGGGAGAATATGTGTGAATACGTGAGAATACGGGAGAATACGGGAGAATATGGTGTATATGTGTGAATACGGGATCATACGGGAGAATACGGGATAATATGGGTGAATACGGGATAATACGGGTGAATACAGGAGAATATGGGTGAATCCGGGTGAATATGGGAGAATACGGGATAATATGGGATAATATGGGTGAATACGGGATAATATGGGAGAATACAGGATAATATGGGTGAATACGGGATAATATGGGAGAATACAGGAGAATATGGGAGAATAAGGGAGAATGTGGGATAAAATGGGGTAATACGGATGAATATGGGAGAATATGGGTGAATACGGGAGAATACGGAAGAATATGGGAAAATATGGGTGAATACGGGAGAATACGGTATAATATGGGAGAATACGAGATAATATGGGAGAATACGGGAGAATGTGGGATAATATGGGATAATATGGATGAATATGGGAGAATATGGGATAATACGGGAGAATGTGGGATAATATGGGATAATACGGGTGAATATGGGAGAGTATGGGTGAATACGGGAGAATATGGGAGAATATGGGTGAATACGGGAGAATATGGGTGAATATGGAAGAATATGGGCGAATACGGGAGAATATGTGATAATGTGGGAGAATTCCCAGAGTTCATCAGGAGCAGATGGTGGCGTTGATGAAGCAGGGGCAGCTTCACTCTCTCAGACACTCGAAAGCTGAGGCTGAGAATACAGCGGCCCGTCGGGAGGAATCACACGTCTCCTGAACAATAGCAGTGACCAGATGTGTGTGTGTGTGTGTGTGTGTGTGTGTGTGTGTGGACACCAGCACTGCGGTTTTATTTAGCTTTTAGTCAGAGATACTGTGGGAAAAGACATCGGATGAGAAGCAGATTCATCAGCGTCAGCAGCGGGTCTGGTTATTTGGTGAAATCAGACGTCACCCATCGTACATTAATATGCTTTTATTGTAGAACTTGGCCTATATACAGCACAAAATACAAATGCTCTAATTATAATAATTTAATACATATATACAATAAGATCTTAACTCAAAAATCTATTCAATAATAAAATAAATAACCAGAGAGGGGTTACACTTCTGTCAATAATTGGCATTTGTATTAGTTTTTTATATATGTCTATATAGTTTTTATTTATGTAGTGTTAGTTATTTTAGTACATCAAGTTAAACTGAATGAAAGTGTGAAATGCTAAGTTTTAAGTTGAAAAAATATATATTTTAAGGAACAAATAGTTTTTTTCGCTCTTTTGTTTAAAATGTAAAAAAAAATGGATACAATACTGTTTATAATATTCATAATTGAGTAAAAGCTCTCCCTCTGAGCCGCTCGCTGTCTGTCATTGGTCAGTCAAAGCGGAAGCTCCGCCCCAAACTCACGTGATTGGCTGAGTGAAATTGACGTCATACTGACATTGTTAAAGTGTAATTTCCATTCAAAGTTGTGGATTTAACTTGAAATTTTTAACAAAGTTGCAAAACTGGAATATGGCATAAAACATTTGTGAATCAGCATCGTTTCCATCACACGTGTTCAAGAGAACAAAATCATCACTTCCTGACGCAAAATATCAGTAATAAACTGTAGGTTTCTGGACTGTGTCTGTTGGGTTACACACACACACACACACACACACACACACACACACACACGCTCGTGTGGAGGAGAACGCTTCACCTCCATCATAAACGAGTGTGTCTCGAGCGACAGACGAAACACAGGAAACGCTGTCACTTTTAGAATTGATGCACATCTTGGTCTTTCCATCCAGTGCTGGGTATGCGATACACACACACACACACACACACACACACACGTGCAAACGAACACACCATCTGGGATCAGGTGTTCCTCTCCATCCGTGTGTTGGATGTGTAACGGCCTGGAGAGATTCGGTGTTCTCGATCTTCCCTGAAGGACTCGGATGTTTACCAGGACTCAGTCCGGAGAGATTTCTTTCATTTTGTCTTTAATAACACCAACACAACCAGCGGATCCCTGTGATCGGGGGAATATTAAAGTCCAGGTTCACTCACCCGGCCGACTTCAACCAGATTGGTAACCATGACGATCGTTGCCGTGTTCTCCTGCCAGATCATCCTCCAGAAGTCGTAGACGGTCTCCTGCATCGGGCCTGTGTGTGAGAAACTCTTCATCAACTCATTTCACTTAATATTCATCAGTATTATTGATCTCCTGCACTGACACCGTTATATGACTGAGCTGGACGATGACATCACGGTTTTCTCCAGAGCGGAACTCAATTAATAACTTCTTACAACAATAATGAAGCATCTCTGAACTTCCTTAAGCTGGACTGTGACGCTGTTTTCTTCTAGACACAAACTTTGCTGCATTATTGTCCTGTTATCTCTGTAAAGCTGCTCTGAAACTCTGTGTTGTTAAAAGCGCTATATAAATAAACATCGACACGATATACGATATACTGACTGCAAGTCAACAAATAATTACAGTCAAACCAAAATGTATTCAGACTCCTTCAACATTCCTCACATTATCACAGTTTATTCGCTATAGTTTAGAAAGTGGTAATAAAATATGAGCAGAACTCAGTTGATATTTGACTGGTTTTGTCCGTCCTTCTGTTAGACTGTCTCACACATGAGTTATGTTGAATATCTGTCAGCTGTTAAATTTAACTACACAATTAGATAATACCAGTTTAGCTCAACCAATCACCAAGCAATGCTTCATTGTGTTCAGTCTGTGTGTAAAAAGAGCATTAGCAATTAAAGACAAAACACTTCAGCAGAACATGATCAGCTCAAAGTGTCCCAATCATTTTAGTCTCTGCATGAAGAGTTATTGGGTATAATATGTCTCAGTTTACTTTATTCTGCTCTCCTCACTTACAGAAGTGAGCTATAGTGTCCTGAACACACACTAGTGACACATATATAAAATTATATTTGGTGTCTGAATAATTTTTGGTTTGACTGTATAAAATAAACACCATATTTCTAATGCAAATGCAAAAATGCATATTTTTCGTTCTTTTGATTTCTGGATTAAACGTGAGCTGGACGTGGAGATTAGCACATAATACCATAAACACCAACTCACACACACACACACACACACACACACACACACACACACACACGCACGCACACGTGCGCACGCTCTCGGTGGGATTATGGAACATGTTTTCCTGCGGCTGAAACGTTCAAACGCTCGTTCACAAACGCGTGGACACGAGCGGGAGCAGATTTGTGCTTCTGCATTTCCATTAAAGCTTCAAA
>NC_140228.1:357500-402500 GCF_951802725.1 Rutilus rutilus
TATGAAGTGTCACTAGCGACCCGAGGAATGGAATAGTGTAAGTATGTTTCTTCTCATGACTCGATGATGCAATTCCGCTGTGTTCCTCAAGGTGGCGCTGGCGTCTGATACACTATGATGACGTGATGCTTTTAAATCATCTGCTCAAATTTAACCTTTACAAGTTCCAAAAGGTTATGAAATATGCTCAATTTGATTTGTTTGTGATAGTTATAAAATCATCATGAGAGTTTAATACTATAGACCCGTCTGACAGATGTAGATCCGGTCACTAAAGACCCGAAACTGTAATAATGATTGGCAGAACATTGAAGGGTTGTTTTGTATTTTCCCCGTTTCACAACAACTAGATCCAATATATCATGATTTTACTTGATATTAAACAGACGAGAGTATCTGATGTACTGATGGAACTAGTGAGAGCTTCTCTTTGATCCACAAACTCCCAGAATCCACTTGTTCAATCGGTGCGCGAGCTTCTCCCGACCCAGTGATGTTCTACCGGGACAGAAGCGGATCAGTGTTTGTGGAAGCGTTTGGAAAACAACATTTACTCCGTTAACAACAGCAGGAGGAGAAACACCAGCGGGTTATCTTAGGGAATCTCCAGGGAAACTCCTCACGGAAAACTCAACAACTCAATAACTCAACAACCCAACAACTCAATAACTCAACAACCCAACAACCCAACAACTCAACAACTCAATAACTCAACAACTCAATAACTCAACAACCCAACAACTCAACAACTCAATAACTCAACAACTCAATAACTCAACAACCCAACAACTCAATAACTCAACAACCCAACAACCCAACAACTCAACAACTCAATAACTCAACAACCCAACAACTCAACAATAACCAAACAACTCAACAACTCAACAACCCAACAACTCAACAACCCAATAACCAAACAACTCAACAACTCAACAACCCAACAACAACTCAACAACCCAATAACTCAACAACTCAACAACCCAACAACTCAACAACTCAATAACTCAACAACCCAACAACTCAACAATAACCAAACAACTCAACAACTCAACAACCCAACAACTCAACAACCCAATAACCAAACAACTCAACAACTCAACAACCCAACAACAACTCAACAACCCAATAACTCAACAACTCAACAACCCAATAACTCAACAACTCAATAACTCAACAACTCAACAACCCAACAACTCAACAACCCAACAACCAAACAACTCAACAACCCAACAACTCAACAACCCAATAACCAAACAACTCAACAACCCAACAACTCAACAACCCAATATCCAAACAACTCAACAACTCAACAACCCAATAACTCAATAACTCAACAACTCAACAACCCTATAACCAAACAACTCAACAACTCAATAACTCAACAACCCAATAACCAAACAACTCAACAACCCAATAACTCAACAACCCAATAACTCAACAACTAAATAACTCAACAACCCAACAACTCAACAACCCAACAACTCAACAACCAAATAACCAAACAACTCAACAACCCAATAACTCAACAACCCAATAACTCAACAACCCAATAACCCAACAACTCAACAACCCAATAACTCAACAACCCAATAACTCAACAACCCAATAACCCAACAACTCAACAACCCAACAACTCAACAACCCCATAACTCAACAACCCAACAACCCAATAACTCAACAACTCAACAACTCAATAACTCAACAACTCAATAACTCAACAACTCAACAACTCAACAACTCAATAACTCAACAACTCAATAACTCAACAACTCAATAACTCAACAACTCAACAACCCAATAACTCAACAACTCAATAACTCAACAACCCAATAACTCAACAACTCAATAACTCAATAACTCAACAACTCAACAACTCAACAACTCAACAACCCAATAACTCAACAACTCAACAACTCAACAACTCAATAACTCAACAACCCAACAACTCAACAACCCAACAACTCAACAACCCAATAACCAAACAACTCAACAACTCAATAACTCAATAACTCAACAACTCAATAACTCAACAACCCAATAACTCAACAACTCAACAACTCAATAACTCAACAACTCAATAACTCAACAACTCAATAACTCAACAACTCAACAACCCAATAACTCAACAACTCAATAACTCAACAACCCAATAACTCAATAACTCAATAACTCAACAACTCAACAACTCAACAACTCAACAACCCAATAACTCAACAACTCAACAACTCAACAACTCAATAACTCAACAACCCAACAACTCAACAACCCAACAACTCAACAACCCAACAACTCAACAACCCAATAACCAAACAACTCAACAACCCAATAACTCAACAACCCAACAACTCAACAACCCAACAACTCAACAACCCAATAACCAAACAACTCAACAACTCAATAACTCAATAACTCAACAACTCAATAACTCAACAACCCAATAACTCAACAACTCAATAACTCAATAACTCAATAACTCAACAACTCAACAACTCAACAACCCAATAACTCAACAACTCAACAACTCAATAACTCAACAACCCAACAACTCAACAACCCAACAACTCAACAACCCAACAACTCAACAACCCAACAACTCAACAACCCAACAACTCAACAACCCAATAACCAAACAACTCAACAACCCAATAACTCAACAACCCAACAACTCAACAACCCAACAACTCAACAACCCAATAACCAAACAACTCAACAACTCAACAACTCAATAACTCAACAACTCAATAACTCAACAACCCAATAACTCAACAACTCAACAACTCAATAACTCAATAACTCAACAACTCAACAACCCAATAACTCAACAACTCAATAACTCAATAACTCAACAACTCAATAACTCAACAACCCAATAACTCAATAACTCAACAACCCAATAACTCAATAACCCAACAACTCAACAACCCAATACCTCAACAACCCAATAACTCAACTCAACAACTCAACAACTCAATAACTCAATAACTCAACAACTCAATAACTCAACAACTCAACAACTCAATAACTCAACAACCCAATAACTCAACAACTCAATAACTCAACAACCCAATAACTCAACAACCCAATAACTCAACAACCCAATAACTCAACTCAACAACTCAACAACCCAATAACTCAACAACCCAATAACTCAACTCAACAACTCAACAACCCAATAACTCAACAACTCAATAACTCAACAACCCAATAACTCAATAACCCAACAACTCAACAACCCAATAACTCAACAACCCAATAACTCAACAACCCAATAACTCAACTCAACAACTCAACAACCCAATAACTCAACAACTCAATAACTCAACAACCCAATAACTCAATAACCCAACAACTCAACAACCCAATAACTCAACAACCCAATAACTCAACAACCCAATAACTCAACAACTCAATAACTCAACAACCCAATAACTCAATAACTCAACAACTCAATAACTCAATAACTCAACAACCCAATAACTCAACTCAACAACCCAATAACTCAACAACCCAATAACTCAACTCAACAACTCAATAACTCAACAACCCAATAACTCAATAACTCAACTCAATAACTCAACAACTCAATAACTCAACAACTCAATAACTCAACAACCCAACAACCCAATAACTCAACAACCCAATAACTCAACAACTCAACAACTCAACAACTCAATAACTCAATAACCACAGGACGAGGGAATTCTGGGATGGAATGTTATAGACATCAAGCGGCTTTCATGACCTCACAATAAAAAACAATTACGTTTCCTGAGATACAAAAGAGTGACATCTGAGGTATTAACACTGTGTAATAAAAATATTTATTAACTATAGAGCAGCATAACATAACACACAGTAGTGTGTGTGTAAACCCACAGGTGTCGTGTGTGTGTGTGTGTGTGTGTGTGTTCGTCTGAGGCGGGAAAATCTAATCCTAAATCTGCTGACGTACTTCTGGATTAACTGTGAGTGTGTGTGTGTGTGTGTGTGTGTGTGTGTGTGTGTGTTTGGTGAGATGAGATGAGAATGAGAGGAGCTGTGATCCTGACACTTACTGAATGAGTGAAAACACACACACACACACACTAACTCGACCTCTGAACCTACCCATCACACACACACACACACACACACACACACGCTAACCTGTAATGTAAGCTGTGGCAGGTGTGTGTACTTATACTTACATCAACATAATTAGCATTAATGTAATCGGAGCTCTGCTCTCCGTCCAGAGGCTGCAGTCGCACACGCGAGTGATCGTCTGAAAACACACACACCCACACACACACACACACACACACACACACACACACACACACACAATCATCAGATCAGAAACATTCATCAGAGAGAAACAAATACACACAACATGAGTTACAGTCATCATTCTGTACCATCTCAGGCATGAACATTAACGCTCATTATATTATATTATATTATATTACTGGGAGTCAGAAGAAAAAGTGTGAGAGTGGAGTGAGACCTGATCACAAAAAGTACCAGAAATAAATGTTTAATCCCAGAGACGGTGTGACTGAACAGTGCTGATTTTCTGTTTGTGTGTAAGTTTGGTTCGTCTCGTCCGAGACACACTGAAGTCATGTGACGCCGCTTCACACACACACACACACACACACACACACACACACACACACACACACACACACACACACACACACACATACACACACGCGCCTCAAACAAACACAACACATCCAGCATCTCCTGGGACAACTGTGTCTTGAAGCAACGTCCGGAAAAATCATCCTAATTACTATAAGCTCATTTTCATAATGACCACTGACGTTGTGTGTGTGTGAAGCTCTCTTCACACACACACACGCTCGGAGGAACATGCTTCTCTACATACATGCGATGATGTTCCCGTAGCGGTTCTTCATTCGGTTCTCGTCTTTCTTGGCCGAGTCCCACGGCGCCGCCTGTCCTTCGAAGAAGCTCTGAAACATATTCATAAACACATTCATAAACACAATCATAAACACAACCATAAACACAGACAGAACGAGGGTTAGCAGAGAGAACGAACGACAGGTTAAAGGTCAACACAAGAGATGCTGATGAAGTCTGTCAGGGGAAAAGCCAAGTTTAACAGTGTTTCAGTCGAGCGGCTCATTTTACCCCGAGACTCATGTAACTGTGGTGTTCATCAGGGTCCCGGACTCCAGGACTGCTGTGCGTTTGAACCACGAATACACACACACACACAAAACTGAATGGATTTGAGGAGGTTGAAATTTAAAAAAGTAATAAATCTTTCCCTCGGCTCAGTTTGACCCCTCGGGAATGAACGAATGCTGCAGTTTACAGAGAAAAACGTAAAAATGCTAAAAATTCAAACTAAAAATGCTAAAGCTTTACCAAAAATTATTTTATAATGTCGACATGTGTATCCGAATGCACACACACTCAATGTGAGATATCTAGAGCTGAATTAAAAGGGTTATGGATGAAATTGTGAATTATTTTCAAGTTAAGTTGAAAGAATGTGAGGAATGTGCTTAAATTATTATTTATTTATTATTAAGGTAAATAAAATTAAATAAAAATATAAATAAATAAATATTGCATTAAAAAATAGAAAAAATATGATCAAAATGAAATAAAATAAGCTTTCTGGACAAAAAAAGTAGTAGTATAATTTTAGGGCGTTGGAAGGAAAGAGACGTTATAAAGTGTGAGGGAAGGATGAGGGTTTACATGGCATTATCCACACGTCTAGTTAAACATCACTCCACAAACGAGTGTGTGTGTGTGTGTGTGTGTGTGTGTGTGTGTGTGAGACTTCAGAACATCTCCTCAGCACATGATTTACATTGGAGGGAATTAAAGAGCGAGAAAGGAATCGAATCTAACCAGACGTTAGTTCCTCCTGAACCGAAGCTCATGAAACATTAATGAAGAAGAGCAATTACAGATGATTATGAAAATAAACCTCAGCGCTGGCTTCTGAAGGCCAGTCTTCCAGCGGAGAGAAACACGGCGCTATTCCACTGTCCACAGAGAGAGTGTGTGTGTGTGTGTGAGAGAGAGAGTGTGAGAGAGTGTGTGTGAGAGAGTGTGTGAGAGAGAGAGTGTGTGAGAGAGTGTGTGTGAGAGTGTGTGTGAGAGAGAGAGAGTGTGTGAGAGAGAGTGTGTGTGAGAGTGTGTGTGTGAGAGAGTGTGTGTGAGAGTGTGTGTGTGTGTGAGAGAGTGTGTGTGTGTGTGTGTGGAGACGTGTGTCTGTGTGTGGAGACGTGTGTGTGTGTGTGTGTGTGTGTGTGGAGACGTGTGTGTGTGTGTGTGTGTGGATGAGTGTGTGTGTGTGTGTGTGTGTGTGTGTGTGTGGATGAGTGTGTGTGTGTGTGTGTGTGTGTGTGTGTGTGTGTGTGTGTGTGTGTGTGTGTGTGTGTGTGGAGACGTGTGTCTGTGTGTGGAGACGTGTGTGTGTGTGTGTGGATGAGTGTGTGTGTGTGTGTGTGTGTGTGCGTGTGGAGACGTGTGTCTGTGTGTGGAGACGTGTGTGTGTGTGTGTGTGTGTGTGTGTGTGTGTGTGTGTGTGTGTGTGGAGACGCGTGTGTGTGTGTGGAGACGCGTGACGTCTCGGAAGTGACAGTGTGTGGAAGCGAGCGAGCGAGTGACAAGCACCTTCAGATAATGAGATGCGGGAGTCCGGGAATAAAGCGAACTGAGTCAAACTGCAGGAGACGCGTGTCAGACGCCGGAGTCAGCACAAACACACACATTTAAATCTCCACACACACGCCTCCGAGAGCGCCGACAGAGCCGAGCGTTATAAAGAGCAGAATCTGTCAGACACACACTGACGGCGCTTCCGTGAGGATGTGTGGATGCATAAACACAACACGCGCACACACACACACACACACACACACACAACAACTTAAAGACTTGCTGGAGCAAAACCGGAGAGAGTGATGATCCTCAGACTGTGCGTGATGGAAAAATAATCTTTTGAAATATAGAAATGTGGTGCTGAATAAATAAGCTTCATGGGTCGAGATGGTGCAATGGCTGATGGGAAGCTCCAGGCTGTTTCTGTCCCTCGAGGACAACCGCTGTGATTGGCCGAGCCTCGGAACCACAGCCAATCAGACGCTGGCCTGGAACCATGAGCTCAAACTCACAATTCTGAGAATCAGATCTGGATCAAACTCTCTAACATTAACCTCTCCGGATCCTCCGGTGGCGCCGAGGATAAAGGAGAAGGTGAAGTCAAATATAATAAACCGTCGCGCCGAAACTGACGCTGATTAGCACTCGCTCGCCGAAAGATGTCAAAACAAGCATGAATAAAACAAGCATCAAGCCAGATTTAATAATGCATGTTGTTCTGGGATGCTTGGACTGAATAAATAAGCTCTCCATTGATGTGTGGTTTGTTAGGATAGGACAATATTTGGCCGAGATCTGGAATCTGAGGGAGCAAAAACATCGAAATATTGAGAAAATCCATTAATGTTCGCGATTGTGTGCATTCACTCACAAAAATAATCTTTTGATATATTTACGGTAGGAAATTTACTAAATATCTTCATGGAACATGATCTTTACTGAATATCCCAGTGATTTTTGTCATAAAAGAAAAAATCTATAACTCTGACCCGGCGATTGCCACAGATACACCCGTGCGGCTCGAGACTGGGTTTATGATCCCGGGTCACATGTTATTCTTTCATGGTCTGGAAATGAATTAAGACACCGCTTCTGTAGAGCTCCTCTGAAGCCGTTTCATTATTGATGAACTTTGTAACACTGACACTGTTATTGATCTTATTAATCTGTCATTTTATAACAATGAATTTTGCAACACTGTTATTTTCCGAGCGAGTAGATCTGTAGAAACGAAGCTGACTTGACTTGTTGCTCTTTAAAGAAAGAGTTAAATTATGCATTGGCTTGATTCAAACTTCTTTCAGTCAAAATAAGAGCCAAGATTTATTAAACGTTGGAAAAATCCTTCTTTCCGTGAAACTCTGCAACAATATTTCCTCATACGTTTTCATCGTTTTAAACTTTGCATTGCATTTGAAAAAGAACAAAATCATTCAGCGGACGCAAACGCTAAGCCGAAGACTGCAGTGTTTTGCACGACTCTATTGTTACTGTTATTTCAATAAAATAAAAAACAGCTGCTCAGCTAGGATTGGTCAATGAGTGTTTGAAGGCGGGGCTTAGCGAAGGGCCAGTTACAGGAGCTTTCAGGACAAATCTTTCATATCAGCAACTCAAACATCTTACATATATCCAGAAAACTGCTTACCTCGTTTATCTTTTCCAAAGTTAATGAACGGAATAACAAGAAGCATGTGTCGGAGGGAAAGATAAGGGAATATTTTAGTGCTGGTCATCTCAATCACTGTGTGACTGTCATTCAACATGGAGGGTGAAAACACAGTTAAGACAAGATGGAGTGTGTGCTGAACTCAACATCTACCTCAACTCTAAAACACTCTTTATCCATAATGAACGAGCCCTCGGGGCGGCTCCCAACCAGCGCTCCGGCCTGAAATATTTACTTCAGTGAGATGTGGAGGATCAAGCTGTGAGCGAGAGGATGGCGCACACACACACACACACACACAGAGCCGTGGATCAGCGCGCGCGTGTGTGTGTGTGGCCGGGACAGAACCAACACTGGAGCGGGCCGGAGATGACATGAGATCACAGAACATCTCTTCCTCACGATCTTCTCGCTCGTTCTCCAGCACAAACATCTAAACATTCTCAAATCAAGATTCATTTACTGGAGAAGAAGCAAAATGACTGACGATATTAAGTCTGGATTACTGAAAAAAATATCAAAATAAAGTGAGTTTGTGCTTAAAACAAGAACAAATGTCAGTCAGTGGAGTCAGAAATATGATCTTGTTTTCCCTTTGAATAAAGTTGATTGTTCTGACTCCACACACAGATCTTGTTTTAAGCACAAACTCACTTCATTTTGATATTTTTTTCAGTAATCCAGACTTAATATCGTCAGTCATTTTGCTGCTTCTCCAGTAAATGAATCTTGATTTGAGAATGTTTAGATGTTTGTGCTGGAGAACGAGACAGAAACACTGAGGAAGAACATACATTTCTGCAGTGAAAATGAAAAGAATAGTTGAATCATTTACTCATTCTCATGTCGTTTCAAACCTGTATTACTTTTTTCCCCATTAAACAAAACTAACATAAAAAAAGTGCCATAAAATCCACTTTTGTTTTATGCAGAACAGAAGCTTGGACATTCTGCTAAACATCTCCTTTGCTTCACAGAAGAAATAAAGTCAGGTTTGGAATGACATTGTTTAAAGTGCCCTATTATGCTGTTTTAAAGGCTCCTAATGCTGTTTCTGAGTCTCCTACAACAGATTCACAAAAAAACACTTTAATCTTCAGCGTCAGCTCTTTCCTCTCAGTGTCTGAAACGCTTCTAAGCTCCGCCTCTCTGAGAGCTGCTCTGCTGTGATTGGTCAGAAGCGCTCATTATCATATCTGAATCTCAGCTCTTGATCACAGTGATACGAACAGTGACGATGGCGTGGGTTTCACCGTATCGATCTCAGAAAACAGCGTCTTCTCGACACGAACAACACGAACCAAACTCTCCCAGTCTCAGATACACTACAGTGTTTGAGGGCGGAGCTAAGAGACGCTGCTCAGCCAATCAAGACCGCATTATGCTAATTAGTTACACTGTTACATTGTAATAGGAAGTGAGACTGAATTACTGACGACTCGTTTCAGTTCAGAATCACTTCTTTCTTTTATCTGCACTTTGAGCTTTAAAACTTTGCAGACTTTTTACACTCGAAAATGCATAATAGGGGCACTTTAAATGTGACTAAATGATTTTTCAGGATGAATTATTCATAATACGCAAACAGCATGCAGTGATGCACAAACGTGACAAAACAAATGATAGTAAGAGTACACTGCAAAAAATGCTTTTCTTACTCAGTATTTTTGACTTGTTTCCAGTCCAAATATCAAAGAAATCTTAAATCATGAAGCATTTACTAGAAGAGAAATTCTATCTTGTTTTCTGATAAAAATAAATGAATTCTTAATTCTTATAGAAAACAAGATTATTTTTCTAACCCCTTTGGCACATATGATCATCATGTGGTCAAAAACACACTTCATTTTTATTTATTTATCAGGAAAAACAAGACTTTCTTATGTCACTTTACTCATCTAGTAAATGCATCTCGATTTAAGCATGTTTTAGATATTTGGACTGGAAACCAGACAGAAACACTGCGTAAGAACAGCATGTAGAATCACCTCGTACTCCTCCTTGAAGCCGTAGCCCTCGGCACACTTCATCTGTGTGATGTGCTGCAGGAGATCGGCCACTCGGATCGCCGGGTGAAGCTGTCCGGTCTGGTACGGGACGTCCAGCGCCTCACGCTTCTTATAGGAGTGTGTGTGTGACTGAACCAGGCTGCTGGTCTCGCTGGTCATCGTCTGGCTCTCGTCTAAACCAAAGCCACAAAAGCGGTCAGCAAACAGGGATAAACGAAGGGTTTACGGCTGCTAAACGACGACTACATGAAGAGATGAGCACAACAACAACAACAACAACAACACATCTCTAATCCGACATGTGCATAAACAGAACGCGCACCTCAAAGATACACAAAGCCGTCTGTTCTCATAAACTAGCTTGCTAGAGATCGCACGAATGGTGGAATGGTGTCCGAATGAAGGGTTACGGTGATGTGTGGATGTGGAACCTTCACAACAGGGTCGGGAACCAGAACCAAAACCAGAACCAGAACCAAAAGCAAAAGAAGCACATGTGCACTGCAAAACACGCTTTCTTACTGAGTGTTTTTGTCGTTTCCAGTCCAAATATGTAAAAATCAAGATGCATTTACTGTTGTTGTTGTTGTGTTGTTTTATGGGAAAATAAAAAGCAATATTATCTGCCAATGGGGTCAGAAAAATAATGTTAATTCAAACGGAAACAAGATTATTTTGCTCACCCCATTGGCAGATCATTGAGCTTGTTTTAAGCAAAACTTCATTTTTTCCCCCAGAAAACGAGATATATAATATCTTAAAGTATTTTTACTCATCTAGTAAATGCATCTTGATTTTTAGATATCTGAACTGGAAACAAGACAGAAATAGTAAGTAAGAAGAGCATGTTTTGCAGTGTGAGGATGGAGGTGAGTGGAGGGTGTTTCACACACGGTGTGTGTATGAGGAGGCCATGCTAGCTAATGTCTGCACAGGTGGACGGGGAGGGCGTGCGACACCAGGCCATGCCAGAGAGAGAGAGAGAGAGAGAGAGAGAGAGAGAGAGAGACAGAGAGAGAGAGAGAGAGAGAGAGAGAGAGAGAGAGACACGGTTTGAGGGGGAGCGGATCCCACTGACAGTAAACCCCCAAAAAACACAGGGCCGATTGGCAACTTACCATTAATGGGCACTTTTTAAGAGGATACATAACAGGTTAAATGTGAAGAAAGAAAACAGGAAGAGAGAGGAAAAAGGGTGTAAGCAACAAGATAGTTTGAAGCAAGAGCAGCTACACATGAAGACTATCTGAGGTTCTGACTGATCTCTCATCAACTAACGAACGCCTGAAGCGTCTGAATGACAGAATGAGACGAGGCCGAACCGGAAGTAAAGATCCCATTCTAGACCTTCGCTAGAGAAACCCTCTGGAGAACGGGACGAGGTAACGCGACGACATGAGCTGCATTTCTGGATTCTGTTTCCATTTGGGAAATCGAATCAACACTGATATTCTTTCAATGATGTGATCTGGTCGAGTCAGAAGTGTTTTGTTGACCACTTTGCAGTAAATGCCATTGTTTTTGTGACATCGATGACATTATTTCAACCATATTTTAATGTTAATTCACGAGTCAAGGTTGAATCAGTGTTGAACTTTGGATCAGTTGAGCAGATCGAATGCATGTTGAATCAACAACTGAAGCAGAATTTTGCGAATTGAATCGATGTTTTACTTTTCATACAGATCTTGCAATAATTTAAAGCATTTTCACAGCCATTTAGCGCTAACCTTTTTCTAACATTAAAACAATTTTTTCAATTTCCAACATTCCAACATTTTACGTTTCGTGCAGATCTTGTAATAATGTCAATGTTGATTTATAGTGTTTTGCAAACCTTTTTACAACCTTTTAGCTCTAAATGTTTTTCTAACATTAAAACAACTGACATTATTTTAAAGCACATTTCAATATTTATTCACAGGTGAATTAGGGTTAAAACTGGTTCCAATTCTGCAAATCGAATGAACGTTGATATTGCAATATTGTTTCTACTTTCTGTAGAGACTTCCGACGTTGATTTCCAAGTACGTTGTTAATCTAGCGCTAAACGTTTTTCCAACACTGAAACATCAACTGACATTATTTCATTATTTCATGGGTGAATCAACGGTTGAATCAGTGTTGAATTTTGCAAATGGAATCAACTTTTCGTACAGATGTTGCAATAATTTAAAGGATTTTGTTAATCTTTTTACAACCCTTTAACACTAACGTTTTTCTAACATTAAAACAACTGACATTTTTAAAGCACATTTGCAATGTTTATTCACGGCTGAATCGACGTCATGAAATTAGTTTAAATTTTGCAACATTGTTTCAACATTTTACTTTTCGTACAGATCTTGCTATAATTTAAAGCATTTTGTTAACCTTTTCACAACCTTTTAGCGCTAACATTTTTCTAACATTAAAACCACTGACATTTTAAAGCACATTTCAATGTTTATTCACGGGTGGATCGACGTTAAGAATCACGGTTGAATCAGGGTTAAAAATGGTTTAAAACTGTTTACAATCATTTAGCACTAAACATTTTCTACGGCTGGCATTATTTTGATCACTTTCAGCATTGAGTGTCGGCTGTGTGCCGGCGGGGATGAGGTCTGCCTAAATCAGTGCGCTTACAAAAAATAAAATAAAATTGTAATTAACGTAATTCAGAAAAAACTGAAAGACTGGCGTGTAACAAAATAGCTTCCAGCCTACCATCAGTCAGTTAAAGCGAAAGTTAAAGTCAGTTAAAGCGATCGTTCACTCCAAAATGGTCATCATGTGTTCAAAAACCAGACTTTCTTTCTTCCATGCAACACTAAAGAAGAAGTTAATGGGGTCCAAAGTTATTCGGTTCCCAATGTTCTTCAAAATATCTTCTTTTGTGTTCCACAGAGGGAGAGTAAATTATAACAGAATGATCATTTTTGGGTGAACCGTCCCTTTAAGACAAAAACCCCAAGTGCTTTATGGGACGACTAGTTAATTAGTTCCCTCGTTAGTACGCAGTCTTGTGTCTTTTAATTGAATGAATGGGAAATATACTTCCTGAACGCAAGTCCTCATCTAATATAGTCTAATGCAGCTGTTCCGAAATGATAGTAAAACTGTGTTCTTTTGTAAAAACGTTCTAATGAGAAAGTGTGTTTTAAATGCCATCATTAGCATAACGAACTGAAGAATGGACATGATTGGTTTATTCTATCGTGCCACACTGCCACTCCCCCCTCATCCGGTCCACATCATCTGTCCATGCACATGAGAGGTCATAGACAGACGTGACGTCACACGCACGACACCGAATGCGGATGGGATGGGGTGAAGCCTCGGCTCGGAGGAATAACCTCAGATCTCACACACACGAGAAAAGCAGGCAGGAATGAATGTGAGAAGCGTCAGGTCTACCTCCTGTCTGTCTCTCAACAACACACACACACACACTGAACACACCAGCGTCTTCCTTAAGGTCTCGGTCTCGCTTTCCAGCACAAACATCTAAAACATTCTTAAATCAGGATACATTTACTGGAAAAGCAAGTCTTGCATCAAAATGAAGTGAGTTTGTGCTTAAATAAGGGATAATGTACATCCAGCCGGTCGTTATATCAGAATAAACCCGACAGGGTGATCAGGATCAGGTCTTCATCAGCCACACACACACACACACACACACACACACACCTGAAGGGGTTAATTCTGAGATCTCACACACACACACACACACCTGAAGGGGGTTTATTCTGAGATAACAACCGGCTCTATTGACAGTTAGCATGCAGTTAGGATTGGCGGTCTGGTTCTGTTCTGGTTAGCCTAGCATGGATTAGCAATAACCCCTCAGGGTAAAAAGAACACAACAAACATGAATGTATTGCAGATATCAATTAATTTTAATGTACAACATAATTGGAGAATTTTAGTCTGATTCAGGGGGAACGCCAAATCCTGACGGAGACGGGTGGAGCTGGGGAGGGAGGAGGGCAATCCTGACGGAGACGGGCGGAGCTGGGGAGGGAGGAGGGCAATCCTGACGGAGACAGGCGGAGCTGGGGAGGGAGACAGGCGGAGCTGGGGAGGGAGGAGGGCAATCCTGACGGAGACAGGCGGAGCTGGGGAGGGAGACAGGCGGAGCTGGGGAGGGAGACAGGCGGAGCTGGGGAGGGAGACAGGCAGAGCTGGGGAGGGAGGAGGGTAATCCTGACGGAGACGGGCGGAGCTGGGGAGGGAGGAGGGCAATCCTGACGGAGACGGGCGGAGCTGGAGAGGGAGGAGGGCAATCCTGACGGAGACGGGCAGAGCTGGGGAGGGAGGAGGGCAATCCTGACGGAGACGGGCGGAGCTGGGGAGGGAGGAGGGCAATCCTGACGGAGACAGGCGGAGCTGGGGAGGGAGGAGGGCAATCCTGACGGAGACGGGCGGAGCTGAGGAGGGAGGAGGGCAATCCTGACGGAGACGGGCGGAGCTGGGGAGGGAGGAGGGCAATCCTGACGGAGACAGGCGGAGCTGGGGAGGGAGGAGGGCAATCCTGACGGAGACGGGCGGAGCTGAGGAGGGAGGAGGGCAATCCTGACGGAGACGGGTGGAGCTGGGGAGGGAGGAGGGCAATCCTGACGGAGACGGGCGGAGCTGGGGAGGGAGGAGGGCAATCCTGACGGAGACGGGTGGAGCTGGGGAGGGAGGAGGGCAATCCTGACGGAGACGGGCGGAGCTGAGGAGGGAGGAGGGCAATCCTGACGGAGACAGGCGGAGCTGGGGAGGGAGGAGGGCAATCCTGACAGAGACGGGCGGAGCTGGGGAGGGAGGAGGGCAATCCTGACGGAGACGGGCGGAGCTGGGGAGGGAGGAGGGCAATCCTGACGGAGACAGGCGGAGCTGGGGAGGGAGGAGGGCAATCCTGACAGAGACGGGCGGAGCTGGGGAGGGAGGAGGGCAATCCTGATGGAGACGGGTGGAGCTGGGGAGGGAGGAGGGCAATCCTGACGGAGACGGGCGGAGCTGAGGAGGGAGGAGGGCAATCCTGACAGAGACAGGCGGAGCTGGGGAGGGAGGAGGGCAATCCTGACGGAGACGGGCGGAGCTGGGGAGGGAGGAGGGCAATCCTGACGGAGACGGGCGGAGCTGGGGAGGGAGGAGGGCAATCCTGACGGAGACGGGCGGAGCTGGGGAGGGAGGAGGGCAATCCTGACAGAGACGGGCGGAGCTGGGGAGGGAGGAGGGCAATCCTGACGGAGACGGGTGGAGCTGGGGAGGGAGGAGGGCAATCCTGACGGAGACGGGCGGAGCTGGGGAGGGAGGAGGGCAATCCTGACGGAGACGGGCGGAGCTGGGGAGGGAGGAGGGCAATCCTGACGGAGACGGGCGGAGCTGAGGAGGGAGGAGGGCAATCCTGACGGAGACAGGCGGAGCTGGGGAGGGAGGAGGGCAATCCTGACGGAGACAGGCAGAGCTGGGGAGGGAGGAGGGCAATCCTGACAGAGACGGGCGGAGCTGGGGAGGGAGGAGGGCAATCCTGACGGAGACGGGCGGAGCTGAGGAGGGAGGAGGGCAATCCTGACGGAGACGGGCGGAGCTGGGGAGGGAGGAGGGCAATCCTGACGGAGACGGGCGGAGCTGGGGAGGGAGGAGGGCAATCCTGACGGAGACGGGCGGAGCTGGGGAGGGAGGAGGGCAATCCTGACGGAGACGGGCGGAGCTGGGGAGGGAGGAGGGCAATCCTGACAGAGACGGGCGGAGCTGGGGAGGGAGGAGGGCAATCCTGACGGAGACAGGCGGAGCTGGGGAGGGAGGAGGGCAATCCTGACAGAGACGGGCGGAGCTGGGGAGGGAGACAGGCGGAGCTGGGGAGGGAGGAGGGCAATCCTGACAGAGACAGGCGGAGCTGGGGAGGGAGACAGGCGGAGCTGGGGAGGGAGGAGGGCAATCCTGACGGAGACGGGCGGAGCTGAGGAGGGAGGAGGGCAATCCTGACGGAGACAGGCGGAGCTGGGGAGGGAGGAGGGAAATCCTGACGGAGACGGGCGGAGCTGGGGAGGGAGACAGGCGGAGCTGGGGAGGGAGGAGGGTAATCCTGACGGAGACGGGCGGAGCTGGGGAGGGAGACAGGCGGAGCTGAGGAGGGAGGAGGGTAATCCTGACGGAGACAGGCGGAGCTGGGGAGGGAGACAGGCGGAGCTGGGGAGGGAGGAGGGCAATCCTGACGGAGACGGGCGGAGCTGGGGAGGGAGGAGGGCAATCCTGACGGAGACGGGCGGAGCTGGGGAGGGAGGAGGACAATCCTGACGGAGACAGGCGGAGCTGGGGAGGGAGACAGGCGGAGCTGGGGAGGGAGGAGGGTAATCCTGACGGAGATGGGCGGAGCTGGGGAGGGAGGAGGGCAATCCTGACGGAGATGGGCGGAGCTGGGGAGGGAGGAGGGCAATCCTGACGGAGACGGGCGGAGCTGGGGAGGGAGGAGGGCAATCCTGATGGAGACAGGCGGAGCTGGGGAGGGAGGAGGGCAATCCTGACGGAGACGGGCGGAGCTGGGGAGGGAGGAGGGCAATCCTGACAGAGACGGGCGGAGCTGGGGAGGGAGGAGGGCAATCCTGACGGAGAAACACTACAGCTGCTGATAATCCTGAAGGAGCTGATATATGAATACAGTGATAGAGTCGTGTTCCTACAGGTCGAGGATCAGCCGAGAGTCACTGATGTGAGCTTGACTAGCATAACCTGCCAGAACTGTAATAATAAAACATAAAATATTGATCTGAGTTGAAATATTTGATTATATATATTATAATATTATTATACACTTCCGCGGAGAGATCAGTTTCAGCGGCAAGATCAAACTAGACGGACATTTAAGAGATACGGTATTCAGTCATAACACTTATTACACAGCATTTCAACACATTAATAATTATGGAGATAAGCATAATATTGATTCGGCTGAGTTTAAATATTTTATTAGCTCACCAAAAGCTAACTGTTCCTAGCGAGCGCTGCTGACTTCAGTGACCCGGATGAGCCTGTGTTCTGTTGTTATCTGGGAATAATATCCTGCTGGATGTGTGATGGACCAATCAGAATCAAGTATTCCACAGAGCCGTGTAATAAAACAAGAATAAATATCTGCCAATGGGGTCATTGAGAAAAGAATCATGTGTTTCTCCAGTAAATGTCTCCTGATTTGGGAATGTTTAGATGTTTGCTCTGGAAGCGAGACGGAGAGACTGAGGAAGACGCTCGTGTTGTTCTCCTCGTCATCACGTGTGGAACAGAGAGAGAGGGTTCTCACCTAAGATGGCGGTCGGCACAAACGGGTCTGTTCAGCGGCACAGAGACGAGTTCACAGAGAAGAGAGAGGAGATCAGCCAGAGTTAGTTCTGCATTAGTGAAGGTTAGACAGGAGACTAATGCAAACACACACATATTATATATCATACACACACTCATCCAGTTCCAGGACACAGTTAGTTCAAATGATTACATGTTAATAGTTCGCTTCCTTGCCCATAATGTTTACACTACCATTCAAAAGTTTGGGGTCGGTATCAAAAATACAGTAAAATTGATGAAATATTATTCTAATGTAAATCATCTGTTTTCTATGTGAATATACAGTAAAGTGTAATTTATTCCTGTGATCAAAGCTGAATGTTCAGCATCATTACTCCAGTCTTCAGTGTCACATGATCCTTCACACATCACTCTAATATGAGGATTTGATGCTCAAGAAACATTTATGATTATTATCAGTGTTGAAAACAGTTTTGCTGCAGAACATTACACGTCTTTATAATGTAACATTTAGTAACATGTTCTACTGTCACTGTTATCAATTTAATGCATGACCCCAAACTTTTCAAGGTTCAAGGGTCATTCCATACTCATTTTTACATGAAGGAATGAAACTAAGTCCTAAAGTCCCGGTCAAAACACGAGATAAAGACATTAACCAATAAAAACATTAGAAACTAGGGTGTGTGTCTAAGCAGCTTCGCCAATAAACAGCAGAAAAGCAATACAATAAAAACTAGAATAGACAACACAAGAATAAAAACAGTGCAATAATTAGTAATAAATAAGGACATAAATAGTCCAATATTATTGCACATAAAATGTCCTAAATAATACTCTTATAAAAAATTATAATAATAAAATTAAAATAAAAACTTTTGTATGGTATATGTGCTGAAAGTGATCCGTATGCTGTGTGTTATTCAGATGAGCTCAAAGCCAGAAGAACACACACACACACACACACACACACACACACACACAAACACACACACACACACACACACACACACACACACACACACGCTGATGTCATGGGTGTGTACAGCGCAGTTGTGCAGAAGCGAGCAGTCTCACACTCTTTACCTGGATAGTAGGCGTTGGGCACGGACGTGCTCAGTGTGTTAGTCTTCACGGTGAACGAGGACGGCGACGACACAGCTTTACAGTGAACATCAGCAGATAAAGAGGATATTTGAGTTCACTGACACACACATTATTATACACACTCAAACCAAACATCACTCAGACACCAGAGATCATCTTTGATATGTGTCACTAGTGTGATCAGGACACTATAGTTCACTTCTGTAAGTGAGGAGAGCAGAATACAGTAAACTGTGACATATTATACCCAATAATTCTTCATACAGCGACTAAAATGATTGGGACACTTTGAGCTGATCATGTTCTGCTGAAGTGTTTTGTCTTTAATTGCTAATGCTCTTTTTACACACAGACTGAACACAATGAAGCATTGCTTGGTGATTGGTTGAGCTAAACTGGTATTATCTAATTGTGTAGTTAAATTTAACAGCTGACAGATATTCAACATAACTCATGTGTGAGTCAGTCTAACAGAAGGATAAAGTGAGGAATGTTGAAGATGTCGGAGTAATGTTGGTTTGACTGTATATCAAACATGTCACTGTACATTTACTAAAATGATCTGTGGTTATTTTGAGCTTAAAGACAGCGTGTGTAAACGCAGTATCATGGATACACAACCCTGTTCTGATCCACACACACACACTTGTGTTCACCGCTCACGTTCACTCTGGCAGTGTGTGTGAATGATAAGCGTTTCTCTCGGTGTGTGTGTGACGAGTGTGTGACAGCAGTGACCCGTCTGTCACTCACACACCGCAGGATAAGGTCAGGCACGAGCATAAGAGCCACGTTGATTTATTTATCCCTGTGTGTGGCCACTTCACACACACACACACACACACACACACACACACACACACACACACACACGCCAGTCACTCTGAGGGACGCTCCTGCAATATTTAATAATGCTGTCATGTGATCAGAGAGCTGTCGGTTCACTGGATGCTTCACATATGGCCATGATCGTCCAGCATTACGGCGGTTTGTCAGTGAATCTCAATCATGATATTGGCTCGTTTAGAGCCTCGAGAGTTCAGCCGTGTGCGAGAAAATGGAGTAAAAATGGAATTGATTGTATTAAGTAATTTATGATTAATATATATAATAATAATAATAAATTGATTAGACATCATTTGACATATGATTAGTTGTGGTAAAAACCACAACAAATTCCTCGTGTGTTTGCGCACACTTGGCGAATAAAGTTCATTCTGATTCTGATTTTTTACGAATTAAAATTGAATGACAAATGGAGTCTAGAAAATATAAAACAAAAAAAATAGTTAAAAAGTCAAACAGATTTAATTTATGTTAGTTTAGTCCTGAAGCGGATAGTTGACCGACGCTAGAGTTTGCAGGAAGAGAGAAGAGCTCTGATTGGCTGAGTTCAGCAGGTGGGCGGGGCAGACGTGAGATCAGAGCTCTGATTGGCTGAGTTCAGCAGGTGGGCGGGGCAGATGTGAGATCAGAGCTCTGATTGGCTGAGTTCAGCAGGTGGGCGGGGCAGACGTGAGATCAGAGCTCTGATTGGCTGAGTTCAGCAGGTGGGCGGGGCAGACGTGAGATAAGAGCTCTGATTGGCTGAGTTCAGCAGGTGGGCGGGGCAGACGTGAGATCAGAGCTCTGATTGGCTGAGTTCAGCAGGTGGGCGGGGCAGACGTGAGATCAGAGCTCTGATTGGCTGAGTTCAGCAGGTGGGCGGGGCAGATGTGAGATCAGAGCTCTGATTGGCTGAGTTCAGCAGGTGGGCGGGGCAGATGTGAGATCAGAGCTCTGATTGGCTGAGTTCAGCAGGTGGGCGGGGCAGATGTGAGATCAGAGCTCTGATTGGCTGAGTTCAGCAGGTGGGCGGGGCAGACGTGAGATCAGATTTTCTCACATTTGAATTAAATGTGAATGAGATTTTCAGTGAAAAATGACTCAGTCTGACATCATATAATCACTAATTTGTAGGTTTGAATAAATGATGGCAGAATGATTATTTTGGGAGTGATCATGTGACTCACGTCTGGCGTTGAGGTTGTGTGTGTCCATGAAGGAGATGGCCTCATCACAGCTGGTTCCCTGCTCCGCGTAACTCTTGTCCATGGAGTTCACCATCACCGTCATCTCCTGCCTCGTGTTGCTCAGCGTCTCCTTGCGCTTCTTCGCCAGTTTCCTTCATCAGAACACACAGCAGCAATTACATTCAGATTCAGAAAACTGCTTTATTGGCATGACTGTAAATAATACAATACTGCCAAAGCTTGGAATACATCAAAATAAGAAAATATTATAACACAACTTAAATTTAAATAAACCGTGTAAAAATGAGAGATCCCAGTCTCAGTCTTCCTCTGGTGCTCTTCACGTGGCAGACAAAAATGATGTTTTTTTATTTCATATTTTGTATTTTTAGGAGATTTTATGGCACTACATTATATTTACGCTGTATTTATAATCCATTTATTCACGTTTTGAGCACAGACCTGAACATTTTATTTCCAACTTAAACAAAGTTAAACAAAGATCCCATTAAACAAACGCACGGCTCCCAGTTAGACAGGATGGCCCTTAAACACTTGTCTCGTTCCCACTAATACACACTCCTGAGAGCTCTTGTCACAGGGAACTGGAACTGACTGTCTCTTCCCCACGACACACACACACACACACACACACACACACACCGTCTCTGGGAGCGTTTGCCTCGGGCGCCGGCACTTCTGGGACAGACCTGAGCTTCGACTGCTCAAACACACACACACTCTCTTCAGCTCAAACACACTCTCTCTCTCTTCAGCTCAAACACACACACACACACACTTCAGCATTAATTAAGGGAGTCTGCAGGCTGGATGTGGCGTGTTTGGTGATGATGACACTAAGTCATGGGAGGCTGATGCAACTTTAGTTTGTTTTTGATACATAGAGCTCAAAATATATATATATATGCAATCTCATCATTATCACATGGCACAAGCTGATTGGCCTCTGCTGATACTGCAGCCAATGAGATTGCTTGCTCAATATTTAAATGGTCCTGCAGAGTTCCTCTGAACCCCTCCACCTCCCCAGCTCCACCTGCCTCGATCCGCCAAGACCAAATACAAATCAACATTGCTATTTTCAATTGTATATATATATATAGGTGTTCCAGGGCTTGAATGTCAGTATGGGATTGCGCATATTAAGCATTATTTTTCTCATTCCCGCAGATTTTGACAAGCATAAAGTATATTAGCTATATAAAACAGTATAATGGCTCTGTGCGTCAGCTCTTAAAGTGACAGCAGCCTAATATATCGACTGCCAAAATCCTGAGATAATATTAAAAATATCTATATGGCAGTTTTTCCCTATGGTCTCGATGTAAAAGTTGTGGCCAGTGAAAACCACTAGCATTGGCAAAAAAAAAAGTGCAATTTGTATGTATATATATATATACACATATACAAATTGCAAATTTTTTTCCATTAAAAACTGAATAATATACAGGGAAATGAAGAAGGCCGGAGAGTGCCAGATTTGCGGCTCTGGCAGACGACACATTGGCACACACTACGCAAGCCCATAACCAACACCTGGCCGAGCGGGCGCTAAACCCACAGCCTGACGAATGCGTTTAATAGGAACTTTAATACGCCATCTGCACACGGCAGTGAGCGCCTGAACCTCTCCGAGTGCTCAGCTCTCAGCGTCTGATGGCCGAGCACGGGCTCTCAGGGGTCTGCCGGAGGGGACCGCAGCTTTAATGGAGACCGGATGGATCCAGCCCAGCATTAAGTGGTCTAAAACAGAGCGCAGAACCTGCAGCCGCACATTAAACATAAATAAATGAAAGTGAAGCCATTTCTCTGCCTCTCCTGCTTCACCCGTTTATCAGCAGAAGGTCACGGCCATCTGAGCTCTTTACAAATGGAAAAAAGATGGATGCTCGCCATCAGTCCGGAGGGGATTTTGAGTGAACGCGCACACACACACACACACACACACGGTCCTCACGCTCCATCTTACACATAACGGCTGATCACTACTCAAACACACCACATGCACAACTATAACAGGAGCGATACACTCACGTACTTCAAGTAAAAATCATCTTCATTTTCTCCATAGAGGAAAAAAATTTTTATTTAAAAATATTATTTATATATAAATATTTTATATATAAATAACACATTTGTCTTAAATATATACATGCATGTGTGTATACAAAATAATTGTACGCAGAACATACACATATATATTTTGTAAACACAAACTTTAAATCTATATTTACAGCTGAACATCCCCTTTCCTGAAGAGATGCGCATGGAGAACTGATCAACATGAGCTCCTGTGAGAGTGTGTGCTCGATTCCCCTGATGATGATGATGATGATGATGATGCAACGATCCCAGCTGAATCTGTGTGTCCTGCTATATTTCCCAGTGTCCCGTTACATCAGCTCACGGATGCTGAGCTCTTCAGAACCGCAGCTCCGGGAATAAACTGAGATCCGGCCGTAATGATGTGATGCACAGCTCAATCTCATCCAGCTTCAGTTTCACAGCGATGCGAGATTAAATGCAGCCGCCGTAATAAAGTAATTGTGAATTGTGCTATTCTATTTAATTATACCAAAGGTTTCTGTTTACACCGTGTTTTTATAGCGTTGAGCGTTGTAACCAATCAAAGTTAAGCACATGAACACAAGCACCAATCAGAGGCGTTCAAAAATGTATCACTGCGTCACAGAAACTTCCTCACCCTGAACGAGTTTTTGAAACATTTGAATGATTGAGTCAATGACACGAATGAATCGGTCCTAATGAGCTGAAAGATTCAATGACTCACTCACTTGATTAGTTTCTAAATGAATCAGTGTTTTTAAATGAATTGGTCGAATGAATGATTCAATGACTCACTCACTTGATTAGTTTCTGAATGAATCAGTGTTTTTAAATGAATTAGTTGAATGAACGATTCATACTCACTCACTTGATTAGTTTCTAAATGAATCAAGTGTTTTTAAATGAACTAGTTGAATGAATGATTCAATGACTCATTTCACTTGATTTGTTTCGAAATGAATCAGTGTTTTTAAATGAATTGGTCGAATGAATGATTCAATGACTCACTCACTTGATTTGTTTCTGAATGAATCAGTGTTTTTAAATGAATTAGTCGAATGAATGATTCAATGACTCACTCACTTGATTAGTTTCGAATTGAATCAGTGTTTTTAAATGAATTGGTCAAATGAATGATTCAATGACTCACTCACTTGATTAGTTTCGAAATGAATCAGTGTTTTTAAATGAATTGGTCGAATGAATGATTCAATGACTCACTCACTTGATTTGTTTCGAAATGAATCAGTGTTTTTAAATGAATTGGTCGAATGAATGATTCAATGACTCACTCACTTGATTAGTTTCAAAATTAATCAGTGTTTTTAAATGAATTGGTCGAATGAATGATTCAATGACTCACTCACTTGATTAGTTTCGAAATGAATCAGTGTTTTTAAATGAATTGGTCAAATGAATGATTCAATGACTCACTCACTTGATTAGTTTCGAAATGAATCAGTGTTTTTAAATGAATTGGTCGAATGAATGATTCAATGACTCACTCACTTGATTTGTTTCGAAATGAATCAGTGTTTTTAAATGAATTGGTCGAATGAATGATTCAATGACTCACTCACTTGATTAGTTTCAAAATTAATCAGTGTTTTTAAATGAATTGGTCGAATGAATGATTCAATGACTCACTCACTTGATTAGTTTCGAAATTAATCAGTGTTTTTAAATGAATTAGTCGAATGAATGATTCAATGACTCACTCATAAAGACAGTCATGATTCATCACCAAGGAACTGACTGCTGCATATTATATATAGTTTATGTGTGTGAAAATAATATATAATATAATACACTCTTGAAGTCTCTGGCACTGATGTTCTATGAAGAACTTTTAACATCCATGGGATTTTTCCACTGTTCTTTATAGTGGAGAAATGTCCTTTTAATAATTAAAATGTTCCTCACACCAAGAAAAAATGGTTCCTTTAAGACCTGATCACTGAGAGGTTCTTTGAGGAACCAAAGATGGGTCTTCTACAGAGTCACTGTGAAAACCCTCTTTTAAAAGCTTTATTTCTAATCTATGCATATATATATTCATGATTCAACGATACAGATTTATGCTGTATAAATCTTGAAATGTTCCTGCAAATGAACTCGGTACAAAAACACAAACGAAGCCGTTTATTTTCCTCCGCACGCATGCTAATGAGGCACATGCCCGTTCCTTCATATTCCGACTGTATGCTAATTTATTTTCCCAATTATTCCGATCTGATTTACTACAATGGGATTTGTGAGTTAATAACACTTCAAAGTGCGGAGATCTGGAGACTAAATCTCCGGTGTGACGCCGAGCAAACAGCGGCTTCAGATTTACAGCGTCTTGTCATCATCTAAATTGGCGTACGCTTCAGACGCCGGTCTCGGCAAAGATTTGTCTTGGAGCTGACATTCTCACGCTACACTTAAAAACAAATTAGAGTCTCTACAGAAAGCCCTGGAACATGACAGAAGCTCAGCAATTACGAGCCGCTCGCTCTGTCGTATCCAGTGTGTTCAGAGACGCTAATGACTCCAGAACACACACACTCGGGTTAAAGATGAACGCTCACACTCCCTGAAGAAGATGATGATGATGAAGAGCGGAGGGTAAACAGGGTTAAAACCACTGTATGTGTGTTTCACTCCATCAGCACAATCATTTAAAGTCAATCAAAACAGACAATTCTTGTGTTTTTTTATGGAATATTAGAGCGTTTATTCTAAATGATTTACCACTATTGTGTTAAAAGTTCCTGGTAATCTTGAATCAGAATAACTTCACCTCTTCTCTTCTCTGATGACGAGGGCGGGGCTATAACCTGTCACTCACATGAGATCAGCCAATAGCAAACCACAACCATCCAATCAACACAATCAAGCCCCGCCCACATCTGTTCTTGTTCCTGAAGCGTTTAATTCTAGAAGAAAACTGGATGATTTTTGTAGTTTAAAATCTTTAATCTTGTCGACGTCACTGTACGCTTTCTTACACCAATAGCACATCAATGACTCAGAGTCTCATAATTATTCATGAGACTGCGTGTCCTTCTCCAATGAGAGCACGCTTCTCTTAATTATTCATAATGGCACGATTCATATATATATATATATATTAAATGCACAAATGCAAACAGCTGTGCAGTTATTTGCACATTAAATTATAGCTGTCATAGGATACATTGGTGTAATTACGGTGAGCTTACAAAACCAAGCATAATACTTGATGATTTCATTGCATGTAATGATGAACTGCAGCATGTTTTTCTGGGGGGAAATCTGTGATGCCTTTAACTCAATGAGAGCGAATGAAAAGCGGCAGCTGACCTTTGACCCCGTGCTAATACGCTAACACGCTAACAAAGCTCCCCATCGCGGATCCATCTTGTTTATTCAGTGCCGTTCCATATGGTGTTCCGCTCAACATCTCTGCCCAACGGGACGCTAATCACTTCACCGGCTCCTTCTAATCGTCTGCCACACCAGTCAAACTTAATGGATGTTGTCATCTAAAGTGTGGGTTTAAACGGCCTATTGAGAGCGCGTCTGTTAACCCTCGCCAGTGAAAACTAGTCCCACACACTCATCATCAATATTTACATCACTTTACAAACCGCAATACTAGGATTTGTGGTGCAGAATTGAAAAACCAAAGAGGAAATAAGTCCCTCCTGTGGTGAAAACCCAGCGTTTAATGTAGTTTATGTGTCTATGTGGTGTTATTAATACGCTTTAAGACAAAGCATGTGTAAGTTCATAAGTCGACACCATTGCTGAGTATTTCCTCCTTAAAACTGCAGTGAACCAAAGACAGTCTCAAACACACGCTTTGAAATCGCTGGTGTTTCTGACGTCACAAACTACCTTGTAACCAATCAGATCAACGTGTGATCGTCAACCAGTGGATCTCTGAGCTGAGTGAGTGGAGGCGGGGCTCATTTGCATATTCATAGAACCGCGCATACTAAATGAGGCGAGGGTGTCGAGTTACATTCAAGATATTATAAGACATGGAAAAAAAATTAAATATGTAATTTTAATGATCAATGATGAGTTTTAAGAGATACAATTATTGACTACAGGGGGACTATAACGATGTGTCCACATTCTGACACACTGAAGCGTAATATTTAGTGTTAACACTAGTACTAGTGATGGGTGAGTTAAACAGTACTAATAAATCACAGAGATTATTATATATAGTATTCATTACTTCAATTAGCTCATTGTTTCTGCCTTAAATTATTACATTGTTTAAATGCATTTTTTTGCATAAATTATTGAATTGTCTGAACTGTGATTTTGTATATGTACATTTCTGAAATGCATAACTTAGACAGTTTCCTCTGATAATAGACTCATGTATTTTCTGTAAAGCTGCTTTGACATGACGTGTGTTGAGAAAAGCGCTATACAAATAAATCTTTATTGAGTTGAATATATAGTTTGGAGGCTGTTCGAGGTGTCAGATAATCTGTTTATGATGCAAACGCTGCTATTTTTGCTGCTGACAGACCATCACTCATGGGTTTCCTCCTAGCTCATGTCATCCAGTATTTGGTGGGATTGTGTCTATATTTTGTCAGATACTTGTCTACAACTGTTCTGGGCCTCAGAGTGGTTTGTCTCCATCATATTTTCCATTACAAAGGAATGGAGTCAGGACACATCATGGTTATTTCATGGGCGTCTCGGCGCTGAAGCCTGACAGAAGGAAAAGCCGATTCCTCCTCATCCGACATGTTCAGACTGTCTCTGTCGTTTATGCATCTGGGACTGAGAGAGATTGAACCGCTTCTCAAACACCGGCAACAGCCTATTTCCTTGCAAATATCAGTCTCACAGTAAAACTAGCAGTGAAGCGAGAGTAAATGGGAAATAAATGTGGAATTTTGTTACCAAGGTCATTCAATACATGACAAAAAAAGGAGCCAGAACCCAATCAATGTAGCAGCGCATGCAGGAAAAGCAAGGAAATGTATATACAATTAATAAAAAAAAGTATGTTGATTATTTTCCTCATATTCTCCTCTCTTGCGGCTCCTCTCTTCCCAGTCTGTCAGTAACGCTCTGTTTACTTCCTGCCTCTATGAAGCCCCTCCTCCTGAAAAGCACACTGTGCTCTGATTGGTCGGCTGGAGCAGTGTGTTGTGATTGGTCGAGCGCTTCGAGTGTGTTTGGGAAATGTCCCGCCCCTTTCCATAACCGCCAGTTTAACACACTACTGACTAACTCAACCAGGCCCCGCCCCTTTATTCTGCGTATTAATTATTATAATGAGGAATATTGAGACGTGTTCCCGGAAGAAACTCGAGACTACAGTGGAGGCGTTTCAGGAGTTCAGAGACACTGACACTGATCAGTCTTTCTACTTCAAATTTCACATTTAATTCAATTCACATTTATTAGTGTAGCGCTTTTCACAAATACACAACGTTTCAAAGCAGCTTTACAGAAAGTGCATGAGTCCACATTACAGTTTACAGTGATCTGTTATCAGAGGAAACTGTCTAAGTTATGCATTTCAGAAATATACAGATACAAAATCACAGTTAGCGAAACATGTATTAATTTAAACAATGTAATAATTTAAGGCAGAAACACTGAGCTCATTGAAGTAATGAATGCTAACAAATGATTATTCAATGTGTTACTTGCCATTTCTTTGAAGTTATTTGTGTAAATAGTGCAAATAGTTTCTACCCGAAGTTTTTTCCGTCTTTAAACAAGCGTTTCAACAACATTCATGTCCATGAACTCCATGAAGTTCAGTTTATATGGAGACGCCGAAGCTTCAGTTTAAAAAAGAAAGTTTTAGCAGATAATCTGTGTTTTATTCTTCAGGAATGGCCTCCAGTCATCGTAGGACAGAAGGAAGGACAAGGCGAAGAACACAAACACCTTCCCGCTGCGCTTCTCTCGACACACACACTCGCTGCGCTTCTCTGGACACACACACTCGATGATTCAGCGCTCATGCATATCTAACGCCGCTGGGCTACTTTAGTCACTGTCCCTGCAGACTCAATCCTCAGACCTTTCCATTTCTATTTTCTCGCTTTATTTCTTTCAAACATAACCCGAGACATTTTCTCTCTCTTTCCTCTCCACTTTTCCAGGCGTAAACACATCCATTTGAAGTTTAACCTGAACCCCTGCAGATAGAGCGAGTCTGCGCTGATAGCCCTGGAAAAGGCTCTTTTAAACACAAGTTTCTCTGTTTCTGCAGGAGAGAAGCGTAAATAAAAGCCCCCGTAGAGATCCATCCCGAGTCTCTGTCCCGGACAACAGAGGAAAGCCTTTCCCTTCCTCATCCGCAGATTTACATCTAGGCGTTCCGCTGACACTGACGAGATGCTAATGTGAACACGCCGCTCTTCACACGGGAAGCGAGCGCTACACACCTGGTCTGAGATGACAGTAATAACCCGAGACACCGCACTGATTTTATTTACTCAATGTTATGAGTACAGTTGTGCACACTTATTATCTGTGTTCATGCTCTCCTTATAAAAGATATTTGAAATATTCTAGATTTGACTGCACTGATCTGAATGAGGACACTTCTGCCTGTCTGCTCACATTTAAAGACGAACACAAATATGCTGGCTTAAAAACAACAAGTTAAGGGAAATAAGTGGAGTAGGAGATCGTAATGTTGTTCATTAGTGGAGTTACTAAGGCAAGATCTTCACAGTCACTATTTGCTCACACAGTTGGACAAGTAAAATCCCTCAGTAATAATTATAACTTAACTTAAGGGGGTTTGTGCAACCAGCAGCAGGTTTGGAACTCATTACGCATATTTGTACGACATTCATGAATGCAAACAAACACAATAAACATTAAAAGGAAAATACAATAGATGTAAATCCCACAGACTTGAGGGTGCAGGATACTTTTCAACCAACCAAACACTCTAGCAACCACCAGGACATTTCAGCAGCCACATAGCAACACCCTAGCAACCACCCGAACACTCTAGCAACCACCAGGACATTTCAGCAGCCACATAGCAACACCCTAGCAACCGCCCGAACACTCTAGCAACCACCAGGACATTCAGCAGCCACATAGCAACACCCTAGCAACCGCCCGAACACTCTAGCAACCATCAGGACATTTCAGCAGCCACACAGCAACACCCTAGCAACCACCCGAACACTCTAGCAACCACCAGGACATTTCAGCAGCCACATAGCAACACCCTAGCAACCGCCCGAACACTCTAGCAACCACCAGGACATTTCAGCAGCCACATAGCAACACCCCAGCAACCACCCGAACACTCTAGCAACCACCAGGACATTCTAACAACCACCAGGACATTTCAGCAGCCACATAGCAACACCCTAGCAACCACCCGAACACTCTAACAACCACCAGGACATTTCAGCAGCCACATAGCAACACCCTAGCAACCACCCGAACACTCTAGCATCCACCAGGACATTTCAGCAGCCACATAGCAACACCCTAGCAACCACCCGAACACTCTAGCAACCACCAGGACATTTCAGCAGCCACATAGCAACACCCTAGCAACCACCCGAACACTCTAGCAACCACCAGGACATTCTAACAACCACCAGGACATTTCAGCAGCCACATAGCAACACCCTAGCAACCACCTGAACACTCTAGCAACCACCAGCACATTTCAGCAACCACATAGCAACACCTTAGCAACCACCCGAACCCTCTAGCAAACACATAGCAACACCCTAGCAACAACCAGAACATTTTAGCAATCACATAACACCCTAGCAAGCACCTGAACACTTTAGCAACCACCAGAACATTTTAACAACCACATAGCAACACCCTAGCAACCGCCAGAACATTTTAAGAACCACATAGCAACACCTTGGCAGCCACCCTGAAAACTCTAGCTAACCTTAGCAACCACATAGCAACACCACACCCTATCATCATGGCATGAGCATATGAAAACACCACTGAGATTTACTCAGGAAACTATTTTACAGCACACTGATATAGATGTATATGATATATTGTATTATCCAGGTATCTGTGAGTGTTTATTCGGAGTCTTCTGACGCAGCGCTTTGATTGACAGCTGAAGCTGAGGTTTCTATTAGTATGTATGACTGATGATTTTAGAGGCGTATTGAAACGAGCTGTCAGCGCGCCATCAAACACACTTCCCACAGATACAGAGGTCAAACATTCCCACTGACAGACCAGCGGGAGTCTCCCAGCGTTCCCCGAGGCCATGCACACTGCCTCATAAAGCCCTGGCTATATTCTACTTCATTTCTGTATGCTTATTAATTATTATATTTCATTTATTACAGATCACAAGACCTTGAGTGAAACTGGTCACTTCAGCTCACACACACACACACGTTTAAAGCTGAACTCAATAATCAGATCCTTTACATCCATTTAAATCTGAGGGAAAAAAGCTTGATTTGTCCATTTAATCTGATATGATGTGTGTGTGTGTGTGTGTGTGTGTGTGTGTGTGTTTCTGTGAATGAGCTCTTCAGGCGTGAAGGGTTATATGACGTGGAGAAATATTAAGACGTAATGTGTTGACAGTTTAATTAAACGGTTGCAGGTGAAGCTGAAATCTGCAAACATCTGCCGTCTGTCAGAGAGAGCCACATAAACTGCTTATGATATCACTCATCATAAACACAGAGCGTACAGTAATCACGCAGTGTGTGTGTGTGTGTGTGTGTGTGAGTGTGTGTGCGTCAGCCTCATCATGTCCATTAAACTACCATCCGTCGCTCTCCTCCACTCAAACATCTCTGTTCAGCAAATAAATATTTCAAAGCTCTTACAAATGGAATAAATGTTTGTGTGTCTTTAAATAGAAGCGGAAAACAACTGTGTTTATCACATGTACTTTCCATTTAAAACTCGGAGATGCACTAAACAACATTTCAAGGACGACTGAAAACTGAAAAATCAGCCAAAAAACACTTTTACAAAAAAAATGCAATGAAATTTGGTTCAGTTAATTAATGATAATAAAGTTATAAATTACATAATTTATAACAGTTAATAATAATTTAGAATTATTATTTTTAATTCATAATAAAGTTCATATTACATACAGCTTATTATGGCTATACACAGTAAAATTTACTTTAAATGTGTTACAAGGATTTTATCAAGTAAATCCTACAAGTATTTTTATTCAGTGTATACACACACATATAATATTATATAATATTTAAATACATATTTAATAATAATAAAATAATAATAATATATTTAATATACATTAATAATATTTAAATACATATTTGTGAAACTCAAATATAAAAAATTCAGCATTTCAGTGTATATATAAACTCAACTATACTCACTGAAGACTGAACTTAAGCTCATATTAGAGACTGATGTTCTCTGTGTTCGCTGAATCTTGTGATGCGAAAACAAAGACGCATTCGAGAGAAAAACAGTGTTGAGTGTTTCAGTGTTTCTGGTGTGAGGATGAGGCACAGAACGCTGAGCTGTATTAATATGAGCAGAAATATGAATGAAGAAACTGAGGCCTGACCCTTGACCCCTGACCTCTGACCTCTGACCCTGATCGACCTGAATTAAAGAGGGCAGCGCTGATGTTTGACACACGTTCAAACAATATAATGTTCATGAAGTGAACACATGATAATATATGCTTTCTGGCAGTGAGTGACTCTCTCTCCGGGCGAGAGCGGATCCCCTTCCTCTCCCCCGGGAGCTTTCAGGAGGATTTGCGCTCTAATACCCAGGTGTGCTTCACACACACATTAATAGACGTTAATTAGACCGTAATTTAATTATGGAGTGTGATTGCTGTAGGAGACTTGTTTCCAAACCCTGCTCTTCTGATCTCATTAGCATTTAGAGTAAAGGAGTGATGACGCTCGTCCTCGTCTGGTGTGTGAGCCGCCGCTGAGGCCGTGATGAAGCGCTCCAGTTAAACCAGTGATGAAGCGCTCCAGTTAAACCACAGAAACCAGTGCCGACCGCACACTCAAAAACGGCAATATTTAAGGCAAGAATACAATTATGTCAAATTTTCGAATATTTGATCTGTCCTTTCTGTTTTAATTATCTGACGAATGAGTCTGTCCACGTTCAGAGAGAGAAACTGCTGCGATGCGACACAATCAGACACATAGAGCCCTATCTCGCTCCCAGCGCAACTGACTTCATACAGCGACGCATGTGTCATTCCTATTTTGCACCCGCGCACAGCGGACTTTTCCCTCCACAGACGCACGTCGGTAAATCAGGGAATGAACTTGCGCTCCCGGGGGCGGTTCAGCGAAAAGAGGAGGCGTGTTCCAGCGCAGAGAGGAGGCGTGTTCCAGCGCAGAGAGGAGGCGTGTTCCAGCGCAGAGAGGAGGCGTGTTCCAGCGCAGAGAGGAGGCGTGTTCCAGCGCAGAGAGGAGGCGTGTTCCAGCGCAGAGAGGAGGCGTGTTCCGGCGCAAATATTCCCTGGTGCTATTTTGTAGTTTCAGAAAACAATTCCGCCACTGACCAGGAGAAACCTCGTCTAAAGTCAGTGGCGTGTTATTCAGAGGCTATTTTAAGGGCGCATGCTTGGCCATAATCAATGGAGCCTGTGCACAACACACACACACTTTGCTTCTCTCATCTACACAGACGCAGCAGTGGGCATTTTTGCAAATCATACATAATTACAAGGAAAAATATTCCACACGAGGGAAATCATTGTTGTGTCCATGAAGATGTGAAAAAATAGGCATAAATCTAGCTTACACATTTACCCAAATTATTATACGCCTGTTTAAGCGAAGCTAATCTGTGTGTGTTTCTCCATCCCCAATGTCACTTCTCTGTGTTTTACGGCCCTGACGAGAACGTCGGTCTCCTCGGCTGTGAACCGCTCCTGGCGCGCGTTTGGCAAATCCGCCGTTATAATAGCAATCCGCCATGGCACAAGCGCTCCTGCTCTTAAAGGGAATGTGAGATGACGCTCTGATTGGTTTATTTCACGTTACGCCCAAACCACACCTATGAGTAATGAAGCTCTTCAGACCAACACATTTTAGATTTGCGTTGGAGAGTCATTTATCCCGCCGGTATAATAACAGCCGAGATCCGCCCACAAAGTTACTTGCGTTTCAGATTGTTAAAATAAATATTTCATTAATAACTACACTGTAAATAACAGATTATTGGAGTACATTTAAGAAAATACTATTTCAGTTCTTCTGCATCAGAATTCTGTTTATGTGTGAAATCTACTGGAGTGAAAATGAATCCTACAGCATTTTTAGAGCGTGATTGTAGACGACGTCTGTGAGCGAATCAGTGTTTTACAAATCCTTTAAGAGAACCAGTCAATCTGACTATCATTCTCTCAGGTCTCTTAGAAGATTTGATCAAATGCAAACTTTAATATGACTGGTTTCTTCTGGCATTAATATGTAATCTGCAGAACTGGCCACCGAAGACTATATTAATCAGGCTAGTTGTTCTTCTATGGTGTTTTTAAACCACAGGCAAACGCTCCTTGTGTAAGAGTTCTTTAGCCTGTCGATTTCTGTTCATGATATTCAGGTACAATTTAATGTTTTGCAATAAGACTTCAAATAAATGTAAATGATTTCCAAGTTAGGAATTAGAAATCGCTAAGAATTGGAATCGTTAAAATTCAAACAATACTTTATGTCGGATCCTCAGGGATTTAAACGTCATTATGATTCAATAACTATATTCAGCAGAAATGGCCACTGAACAAAACTATTTTCATTGAAAAATCACAACTGGAATTAATCAAAATTCCCAGCGAACAAACAATCAGATCGAGTTTAAACACCAGATCTATTGTGTTATTCTGTCTGTCAAATGTTAAAATCTTTATTTAAAAGAAGAGACACTTGATTTGATACTTTGTATCTCATGAATGACATTCAGACGTTCAAATCGTGGATCAAGTTATTAAATCACAATTTAACATCCAAAAGATAACTATCCAATCAGATCGACTGAGTGTGTGTGTGTGTGTGTGTGTATGTGTGTGTGTGTAAGAGAGTGTGTGTGAGTGTGTGTGTGTGTATGTGTGTGTGTGTGTATGTGTGTGTGTGTGTGAGTGTGTGTGTGTGTGTGTGTATGTGTGTGTGAGTGTGTGTAAGTGAGTGTGTATGTGTGTGCATGAGTGTGTGTGTGCATGATTGTGTGAGTGTGCGTATGTGTGTGTGTTTGTGTGTGTGCATGATTGTGAGAGTGTGCGTATGAGCGAGTGTGCGTGTGTGAGAGTGTGTGTGTATGCATGATTGTGTGTGTGAGTGTGTGTGTGTGTGTGTGTGTGTGTGTGTATGTGTGTGTGTGTGTGTAAGAGAGTGTGTGTGAGTGTGTGTGTGTGTGTGTGTGTGTGTATGTGTGTGTGAGTGTGTGTAAGTGAGTGTGTATGTGTGTGCATGAGTGTGTGTGTGCATGATTGTGTGAGTGTGCGTATGTGTGTGTGTTTGTGTGTTTGTGTGTGTGCATGATTGTGAGAGTGTGCGTATGAGCGAGTGTGCGTGTGTGAGAGTGTGTGTGTATGCATGATTGTGTGTGTGAGTGTGTGTGTGCGCATGATTGTGTGTGAGTGTGTGTGTGCATGAGTGTGTGTGTGTGTGTGTGTGTGTGTGTGCATGAGTGTGTGCGTGTGCATGAGTGTGTGCGTGTGCGTATGTGTGAGCGTGTGTGTGTGTATGATCGTGTGTGTGCGTGAGTGTGTGTGAGTGTGTATGTGAGTGTGTGTGTGCGTGTGTGAGTGAGTGCCTGTGTGAGAGTGTGTGTGTGTGTGTGTGTGTGAGAGTGTGTATGTGAGTGTGCGTGTGCGTGTGTGAGTGAGTGCGTGTGTGAGAGTGTGTGTGTGTGTGTGTGTGTGAGTGAGTGTGCATGAGTGCGTGTGAGTGTGCATGAGTGTGTGCGTGTGCATGAGTGTGTGCGTGTGCGTATGTGTGAGCGTGTGTGTGTGTGTGTGTGTATGCTCGTGAGTGTGTGTGAGTGTGTGTGAGTGTGTATGCGTGTGCGTGTGTGAGTGCGTGTGTGATAGAGAGTGTGTGTGTGAGAGTGAGTGAGTGCGTGTGTGAGAGTGTGTGTGTGTGTGTGAGTGTGTATGTGAGTGTGCGTGTGAGAGAGTGTGTGTGTGTGTGTGTGCATGAGTGCGTGTGAGTGAGTATGAGTGTGTGTGTGTCATTGAGTGTGTGTGTGTGTGTGTGTGTAAAACACATGATGATGACTAACATGCGCTCAACACTCATGCATAAACGAACGGAACTGATCAATGGAGGGAAATGAACAGAAAGTCGTCGGTTCATTCCGATGGAAGAAACCCAGATTTCCATTTCCCTTCGAAAGCAACTGGGAAAACTGGGAAACCTGGACTCCTGCTACTCATGATGATGTGTGTATAACTCTACGGGAATCAGGGAATCAGCGAGTGATCGGATCCTCCCTTCAAACCACAGCAGGAAAGACAATTTGCTGTGATCAATGTTTCAGAACGGCACACATGTAGGAGAGCTTATCAATGCCGGGATTGGGATTTATCACCCATCATTAAAGCACTACAGGATGGAGCAGCTGGAAAAGGCTCGGGATGAACCCGGATCTCAGGCTCAGTTTGAAGAGAGGAGGAGAGTCACTGGGTGGAATCATGCATGGAATATCAAACGAGGCGTGGAAGAGAAAAACTGAAACTAGTTTCACAAAGTGGTTACTTACAGGTAGTAAGTGTAGGAGTGATAGGATCTTCTGCCGAGTGGGTGGAGGGGTGGGGGGGATGGAAATGGAAGGAAAGAAAAAGTAAAAATATTAATGTCTGAAAATATAGAAAAATGAGCAAAACCTGATATGGTGACACAAGTGACGAGTGCCTGCAGTGACCGTGTGTGTGTGTGTGTGTGAGAGAGAGAGAGAGAGAGAGGCGGGGCTGTGGGCGAGGCCTAGAGTGTGGGCGGAGCCTAGAGTGTGGGTGGGGTCTAAAGTGTGGGTGGAGCCTAGAGTGTGGGCAGAGCCTAGAGTGTGGGCGGAGTCTAGAGTGTGGGCGGAGTCTAAAGTGTGGGTGGAGCCTAGAGTGTGGGCGGAGTCTAAAGTGTGGGTGGAGCCTAGAGTGTGGGCGTAGTCTAAAGTGTGGGTGGAGCCTAGAGTGTGGGCGTAGTCTAAAGTGTGGGTGGAGCCTAGAGTGTGGGCGGGGAAACTGTTAATGCATCGTTAGGAGCGTCTCTAAGAAAACCAGAGTTCATATTTAGAAGCAAACGATAACGAGGCTGTTGCTGTGAAATTCCAGTGTAAATCTTTTAAAAAAAATAGCAAGTATCGCTCGAGTTATAAGACTTATTTATGTATTTATAAAACCAACATTCCAGTCAATTATAATCAATACCTTGAGAAAAGCTGATGGCAGAAACACTGGATTATCACTTGCTTTTTTATATATTTTTTTGGGTAACACTTTACAATAAGGTTCATTAGTTAACATTAGTTAAAATAAGAATGAACAATACTTCTACAGCATTTATTAATCTTAGTTAATATTAATTTCAACATTTACTAATACGGCATTAAAATCAAAGGTTGTATTTGTTATCATTAGTTAAAGCGCTGTGAACTAACATGAACAAACAATGAACAGCTGGATTATTATTAACTAACATTAACAGAGATTAATAAATACTGTAACTAATGTATTGCTCATGTTAGTCTGTGTTAGTAATGCATTAACTAATGTTTACTGATGAACCTGACTGTAAAGTGTTAGCAGTTTTGTAACGTGCACCTCAACATTATTGTGTGTTACACTGAATAATGCATCAATTTACTTGAGAATCAATCGATCTGATCGTGTCGAAAGCAACATTTTCATTCAGATTTACACAAATGCATTTCATTAATGACACTGCACTTCTTTTTAATGCAATATTTACATGCACATTTTCTTATAAACAATTTACACACACTTGTGCTTTATTAATGAGGCTCAATATCGCATTTTCAAAGTTCGATCAGCACTCGACTGATTAAACACAAGCAGGGTTTAATGAGACTCTCACAGCTTCATTTTCATCTGCATTAAAAGAGAGAGAGAGATAGAGATAGAGAGAGAGAGAGACAGAGATAGAGAGAGACAGAGATAGAAAAAGAGAGAGCGGGAGAGAGAGAGAGAGAGGGGAGAGAGAGAGATGAGAGAGAGATAGAGATAGAGAGAGAGGGGAGAGAGAGAGGAGAGAGAGACAGAGAGAGACAGAGATAGAGAGAGAGAGAGAGAGAGAGGAGAGAGAGACAGAGATAGAGAGAGATAGAGATAGAGAGAGAGAGAGAGAGCGAGTATTAGTTGTCTCTGTTAACAGTGAGTTCAGGCCGGACTCAATTACTGATGTCAGTGGAAATGGATCCCATCAAATTACACTGAGATTTAACACGCCATGCCAAGATCATTACGCTAAAATGGCCGACGCATACAAACGATCCGAGGTAACTCGCCCAGTCAGCAGAACGGAGGAATCCTCTGCAAATGTTTGGCCATTTTGAGGCTCAACAGCAAAATCAATAGAGACAAACACCCTTATTCTGCGAGCGTAATGACTCTCATTAAAAACATATTTACTCGCCCGCCTTCACTTTACATCTCAAACCCCTGCAAACAGGCTCTGGATCTCAGCATCCGGATGTTTGCTCCTGAACGCTGAGAACGGGATCTCATGTAAACTCGCCCTCGGCGTCTCGTTGGGACAAGAAACGCCTTTCATCATTTTTTCTCTCTTATCTTTGCTTTTCTTTCACTCTTTTTTTCTTTTCTGCACAAGATAAGCTCGGAAAATATTTGTGCTGTTTCCCGTCGCCGGGTCATTAAAGCGCGCCGTTTGTTTGAGAGCAGAGAGAAAAAATTAATATTTCATCAGCCAGCATGTACTGGTGCCACAAACCGTGTAATGGTGCTTATCAGAGCGATCAAATCAATTATTCTGTGTTCAGCTGACGAAAGGGCCGACAGAAGCGCTCGACTTTCATGTGTTCGTGGCTCGATGGAACCGTGACGTGAAACACTGAATGTTCCCCGATCTTCACCTTCAGAGTCAGAACATCCTCAGCCAATGACGGGAGTTTGGGGGCGGGGTTATCCGCTTGACTGACAGCTGGTGGGAGTGCAGTGGTGCATAAAACAATTAATCGAATAATTATGGCTGTTTGTATAATAATTTTGACTTTTTGTCATGATTTTGACTTTTTATCTCAATTATTACTAAGTATGTCATAATATTGATTTGTTTCTCATAATTATGGCTTTTATCTCATAATTATGACTTCAATTATGATCAATTGTGATTTTTAATCTCATACTTTGTCATAATTTCATAATTTTGTTATAATGTCTTTTTATTCCAGACTTAACATTTTTTATGCCATAATCATGACTTTTTATCTCATAATTATAACTTTTTATGCCAAAATATTGATATTTATTACATTAGATTTAGTAGGCTATTATTATAAAAAAATTTTTATCATAATCATTACTTTTTACCTCATAATTATGACATTTTGATTTTATCTCATAATTGTGACTATCTCATAATTATGACTTTTCATGCCAAAATACTGACTTTTATTTCATAAATTGGATCTAGTAGTCCATAATCATGACTTTTTATCTCTTAATTATGACTTGGTATATCATAATTTAGATTTTTTGATCTCATAATTTTGATTTCTTATCTCATAATCATGACTTTTTATGCAAAAATATTGACTTTTATTACATAATTTTACTTAAGTAGGCCATACTTGTGATGGCCTTTTTATCTCATAATTATGATTTACTAAAGCATGAGTTTTTTCTAATGTGGTGAGAATGGGCTTCAACACCGCCACTCCAGTGAACTATATCTTCAGCTCCCTGCTGGAAAACCTGCTGGAAAACCAGTTCAGACCAGCTCAAGATGGTTTTGGAACAGGCACATATATTTAGCAGCTAAAAACCAGTCATTTGTTTGCCACGTTCAAATACGTTCTTGTATTTTTATGTTCAGAGTCACTATAAGTGAGTCACTGGCAGTTTGAATCAACACCTCAGCCAATGACGTGAGTTTGGGGGCGGGGCTATCGGTTTGACTGACAGCTGGTGGGAGTGCAGTGGTGCGTAAATGACACACTTCGCTTTAAAGAAATTAAACATTGATGTTAATCAGATCAGAGGTAATATAGTTGAGCGTAAGTGAAGCTCTTACCGTTTCTTCATGACCAGCACCACACCGAGGAAGATGATGACGAAGAGCAGGACTCCAGCAATGACTCCTGCGATCTTCACCGTGTGATCCGTGTGTTTCTCCGGCTCCACGGCGTCAGGCTTACGGGTCGCAGCACCTGCAAAACCAAACCAGTCAGTACAACACCAAACCAGTTAGTGCATCACCAAACCAATCACACCAAAACAGTCACTGCAACACCAACACAGTCAATGCAACACCAAACCAGTCAGTACAACACCAAACCAGTCACTGCAACACCAACACAGTCACTGCAACACCAAACCAGTCAGTACAACACCAAACCAGTCAGTGCAACACCAAACCAGTCACACCAAAACCAGTCACTGCAACACCAAACCAGTCAGTGCAACACCAAACCAGTCACTGCAACACCAAAACAGTCACTGCAACACCAAACCAGTCACCAGTCACTGCAACACTAAACCAGTCACTGCAACACCAAACCAGTCACTGCAACACTAAACCAGTCACTGCAACACCAAACCAGTCACTGCAACACCAAACCAGTCAGTACAACACCAAACCAGTCACTGCAACACCAAACCAGTCACTGCAACACCCAACCAGTCACTGCAACACCAAACCAGTCACTACAACACCAAACCAGTCAGTACAACACAGTCACTGCAACACCAAACCAGTCACTGCAACACCAAACCAGTCACCAAACCAGTCACTGCAACACCAAACCAGTCACTGCAACACCAAACCAGTCACTGCAACACCAAACCAGTCACTGCAACACCAAACCAGTCACCAAACCAGTCACTGCAACACCAAACCAGTCACTGCAACACCAAACCAGTCAGTACAACACCAAACCAGTCAGTACAACACCAAACCAGTCACTGCAACACCAAACCAGTCAGTACAACACCAAACCAGTCACTGCAACACTAAACCAGTCACTGCAACACTAAACCAGTCACTGCAACACTAAACCAGTCACTGCAACACCAAACCAGTCACTGCAACACCAAACCAGTCACTGCAACACCAAACCAGTCACTTCAACACTAAACCAGTCACTGCAACACTAAACCAGTCACTGCAACACCAAACCAGTCACTGCAACACCAAACCAGTCACTGCAACACCAAACCAGTCAGTACAACACCAAACCAGTCAGTACAACACCAAACCAGTCACTGCAACACCAAACCAGTCAGTGCAACACCAAACCAGTCAGTACAACACCAAACCAGTCACTGCAACACCAAACCAGTCACTGCAACACCCAACCAGTCAGTACAACACCAAACCAGTCACTGCAACACCAAACCAGTCACTGCAACACCAAACCAGTCACTGCAACACCAAACCAGTCACCAGTCACTGCAACACTAAACCAGTCACTGCAACACCAAACCAGTCACTGCAACACTAAACCAGTCACTGCAACACCAAACCAGTCACTGCAACACCAAACCAGTCACTGCAACACCCAACCAGTCACTGCAACACCAAACCAGTCAGTACAACACCAAACCAGTCAGTACAACACAGTCACTGCAACACCAAACCAGTCACTGCAACACCAAACCAGTCACTGCAACACCAAACCAGTCACTGCAACACCAAACCAGTCAGTACAACACCAAACCAGTCAGTACAACACCAAACCAGTCACTGCAACACCAAACCAGTCACTGCAACACCAAACCAGTCAGTACAACACCAAACCAGTCACTGCAACACCAAACCAGTCACTGCAACACCCAACCAGTCAGTACAACACCAAACCAGTCACTGCAACACCAAACCAGTCACTGCAACACCAAACCAGTCACCAGTCACTGCAACACCAAACCAGTCACCAGTCACTGCAACACTAAACCAGTCACTGCAACACCAAACCAGTCACTGCAACACTAAACCAGTCACTGCAACACCAAACCAGTCACTGCAACACCAAACCAGTCAGTACAACACCAAACCAGTCACTGCAACACCCAACCAGTCACTGCAACACCAAACCAGTCAGTACAACACCAAACCAGTCAGTACAACACAGTCACTGCAACACCAAACCAGTCACCAAACCAGTCACTGCAACACCAAACCAGTCACTGCAACACCCAACCAGTCACTGCAACACCAAACCAGTCAGTACAACACCAAACCAGTCAGTACAACACAGTCACTGCAACACCAAACCAGTCACCAAACCAGTCACTGCAACACCAAACCAGTCACTGCAACACCCAACCAGTCACTGCAACACCAAACCAGTCAGTACAACACCAAACCAGTCAGTACAACACAGTCACTGCAACACCAAACCAGTCACCAAACCAGTCACTGCAACACCAAACCAGTGGCTTCGTTTCCATGCACCACTTGTGTTTCAACTGGTTCTGATTGATGAATCTGACTGTAGTGTTTACATGAACGCTGAACACGTGATCGGGTTGATGTGTGTGTTTATATCTCACCAGCTTCGGGATATATTTCTGGACTGCACGAATATACAGAGTTTATAATATAATAACTATAGTTCTCCTACATCGGTTCTTTATTTGTTTTAACAGCAGACTTTAAGACAAGTGGACATGTGACGCGCAGAACATCAGTGGATGAAGGAAGATCTATATAATGATGTGCTTGTTGTTAGTAAACAGGTTAGTGTTGGTAGACCATTAATCAAGTTAATCACTGGTTAGACTAGCCTGGCTTTGCTTGTAGAAAAGAGAACGACTTAAAGATCTGAGATGTTTCTCCTAGAGAGCAAAGTGAACGAGTCTCAGATGTTTCTCCGGAGAGATCACTGGAACTCGAGATGCATGTCGAGCCAAATATCAATTCTCAGCTCTAAACGAAAAACATTGTGGATTTGGGCCGGATTCGCTACATTTCCTCAGCCGTTGCCATGGTGACGGCCTGACAGCATCCCTCAGCCGTTGCCATGGTGACGGAGGACGGTTGCCGGGTTTGGGTTTCTGTTTCGCCGCATGTGATTCTCAAGGAAGAACAACAACAGAAGCCCGAATTCATGCTTTGATAAATCATACAATTTTAATTATGACATGCAAAGTCATAATTCTAACATAAAAAGTAAAAATTTACATTCAAATCTGATGTTTAATCTTATTTTTATTTTGAACTTTTATCTTATAATTTCAACTTTTTGTCAATTTCAACTTTTTATCTCATAATTATGACTTTTTATCTCAGTATTTCATCATTTTGACTTCTGTTTCATAATTGACTTTTTAATCTTATTTTACGACTTAGTATTTCATCATTATGACTTATTATGCCATAATTATGACTGTCAATTTCAAACTTTTTATCTCACAATTATTGCTTCTTATCTCATAATTATGACTTTTCAATCATAATTTTGACTATCTCACAATGATGATTGAGTATTTTATCATTTTGATGTTTGTCTCATAATTGACTCTTAAATCTCATCATTGACTATTTAATCTCATAATTTTGACTTTATCTCATAATTATTATAATTCAGTATTTTATCATTTGGATGTTTGTCTCATAATTGACTATTTTATTTCATAATTTTGACTTTATCTCATAATTATAATTTAGTATTTTATCATTTTGATATTTGTCTCATAATTGACTATTTAATCTCATAATTTTGACTTTATCTCATTATTATAATTTAGTATTTTATCATTTTGATATTTGTCTCATAATTGACTATTTAATCTCATAATTTTGACTTTATCTCATAATTATGACTTAGTATTTTATCATTTTAATGTTTGCCTCATAATTAACTATTTAATCTCATAATTGACTATTTAATCTCATAATTTTGACTTTATCTCATAATTATGACTTAGTATTTTCTCATTTTAATGTTTGCCTCATAATTAACTATTTAATCTCATAATTGACTATTTAATCTCATAATTTTGACTTTCTCATAATTATAATTGAGTATTTTATCATTTTGATATTTGTCTCATAATTGACTATTTAATCTCATAATTTTGACTTTATCTCATAATTATGACTTAGTATTTTCTCATTTTAATGTTTGCCTCATAATTAACTATTTAATCTCATAATTGACTATTTAATCTCATAATTTTGACTTTCTCATAATTATGATTCAGTATTTTCTCATTTGAATGTTTGTCTCATAATTGACTATTTATTTCATAATTTTGACTTTATCTCATAATTATAATTTAGTATTTTATCATTTTGATATTTGTCTCATAACTGACTATTTAATCTCATGATTTTGACTTTATCTCATAATTATGACTTAGTATTTTCTCATTTTAATGTTTGCCTCATAATTAACTATTTAATTGATTATTTAATCTCATAATTTTGACTTTATCTCATAATTATGATTTAGTATTTTATCATTTTTGATATTTGTCTCATAATTGACTATTTAATCTCATAATTTTGACTTTATCTCATAATTATAATTTAGTATTTTATCATTTTTGATATTTGTCTCATAATTGACTATTTAATGTCATAATTTTGACTATCTCATAATTATAATTTAGTATTTTATCATTTTGATATTTGTCTCATAATTGACTATTTAATCTCATAATTTTGACTTTATCTCATAATTATGACTTAGTATTTTCTCATTTTAATGTTTGCCTCATAATTAACTATTTAATCTCATAATTGACTATTTAATCTCATAATTTTGACTTTATCTCATAATTATGATTCAGTATTTTATCATTTGAATGTTGGTCTCATAATTGACTATTTTATTTCATAATTTTGACTCTCATAATTATAATTTAGTATTTTATCATTTTGATATTTGTCTCATAATTGACTATTTAATCTCATAATTTTGACTTTATCTCATAATTATGACTTAGTATTTTCTCATTTTAATGTTTGCCTCATAATTAAATATTTAATTTCATAATTGACTATTTAATCTCATAATTTTGACTATCTCATAATTATGATTCAGTATTTTATCATTTGGATGT
>NC_140228.1:407500-410000 GCF_951802725.1 Rutilus rutilus
GTCTCGTCCGCCCAGGTTTATGGGGGTCCTATCCACCGCGGTGGCCCTCAAGCAGGTTCGGCCCCCTAACAAAGAGCGTGGGTGGTCGAGGCTCTCTCACTTGCTTATGAGTCGTCGGACAGCCTTCACCTATGGCTGTCCGTTCCCACTCGACCTCCAAGGCCCTTACGACAGGAGTTGCTCCCCGAGATGTCTGTGATGCGGCAGGGAGGTCCTCACCGCACACATTCGTAAGGTTCTACTCTTTGACCCTGGACTCTACACCAGGGTCCCAGGTGCTCTCGTCCTAGCGCTGTCCCATTGAAAGGGCTCGGTTACGACTGTAACCTCGGTTCCCTGAAGAGGGAACGAGACTCTGCGCCACCCATTGGACTGATTTTACATGTGCTTCAAGACGTCATCACGTGAAGTGTTCCCTCAGCGTCAATCGACGCAGCGTCTCGTTCCCTCGTGTGAGTGTGTGTGTGTGTGTGTGTGTGCCGTGAATGCTCAGCTAGTTTTCCATTCCGAACACAGTCAGAGTCATTCCCGCAGACATGCTGGAATCATTTAGGGAACATGTTTCAATCAGTCACTCGATTACTCTCACACAGACCCACCTTTAGTGGCCACACGAACACAATCGATCTTAGTTTCCTGAGAGAGAGAGAGAGAGAGAGAGAGAGAGAGAGAGAGAGAGAGAGGGGAGAGAGAGAGAGAGAGGGGGGGGGGGAGAGAGAGAGAGAGGGGGGAGAGAGAGAGAGAGAGGGGGGAGAGAGAGAGAGAGAGAGAGAGGGGGAGAGAGAGGGGGGGGGGGGGAGAGAGGGGGGGGAGAGAGAGAGAGAGAGAGAGAGAGAGGGGGAGAGAGAGAGAGAGGCATTAGATTAGTGAATATGAACATATAGACTCTTCAGACTCAAACACATTCAGAGCATTTTCTTCAAAATTACTGCTGTTTTTCACCTGTGATCTTGACAAAAATGTTTGTTTTTTCCCTCTATTTTCAAATGGCTTTACATATAATCATGATGTTAATGTTTATTATATCCCCATAATACATTTGTCTCGTTTTCCTCTAAAAACACAAAAGTCATTAAAACGAGATGAATTTACTTCAGAAGCTGAACTGCGTGAGATCAGGGAATATTTCCTAAATGAAGTTAATTTTTTGCTCCATTGTGAAAGAGCTTTTCCGAGCGCCGTGAGACTTACACTTAACAAGAGAACAATCGACAAACAAATGAACTCAATTCAAGAATTATTGTCTAAAAACAAGCATGCATGATTATCTGGCTTCTCAGAGTAAACTGATCTGGTTTTTAAGGCCGTTTATGTGTTTATCTTGAGAATCAAGAACAAGTTCTGCTGATTGAGCAAAGGAGAGAAAGCTCTGGAGATGATTTACTAATATTAAATCCACACAGTGAACATCTGGCGTGTAAAATAATCATGATGTTTACCAGTAAAAGACTGCAAAAATAATAAACCTGCACTACAAAGAATTAATACTTTAGTCTTGTTTTCCAGCACAAATATCTTAAGAAATATCTTAAGAATCTAATGCACATCGAGAGAGAAAATAAGAGAACATGAAACGATTAAATGCAACAGAAAATCTACACAGATAAAACATATAGAGGTGAAGCTGTTGCATGATTCACATACTTCACATAATTAAAAAATACTTTTTAATGGGAAAAAAAACTGTTACATAAAGAATAATGTTAGATTAAAAGTTGCATTTGATTGATATTACTTTGAAAATGTTATTAGAAATACTGGTTTACAATAAGGTACATTAGTTAACATGAACTAAGAATGAACAATAATTCTTCAGAATTTATTCATCTTAGTTATTATTAATTTCAGAATTTACTAATACGTCATTAAAATCAAAGGTTGTATTTGTTATCATTAGTTAATGCGCTGTGAACTAACATGAACAAACAATGAACAGCTGGATTTATTTACATTAACAGAGATTAATAAATACTGTAACTAATGTATTGCTCATGTTAGTTTGTGTTAGTAATGCATTAACTAATGTTTACTGATGAACCTGACTGTAAAGTGTTACCGAAATACTTCTACAGCTTTTATTGAGCTTTAATGTTCATTTCTACATTTATTAATACTTTTTTGAGCAAAAACGATGAACTACTGCGGCAGAATGTATAAACGGTGTGATGTGTGGAGTGTGTGTGTGATGTGTGGAGTGTGTGTGATTAATGCGAGCGCATGCAGCGGCGCGACTGAAGTGAGGGACATTAGATGTTCACGGATGCATTATTAACACTCCAGTCTAATTGGAAATTAGAATTATCAGCCATCTCTCTTTTTTATATGCTAATTGACCCTAATGAAAAGACGATTCTTTATTTCAGCGCAGGAGGAGAAGACGAGCTCGACTTATATCATTCACTGAGTGTGTGTGTGTGTGGAGGAGAGAGAGAGTGTGTGTGTGTGTGTGGAAGAGAGAGAGAGTGTGTGTGTGTGTGAGTGGAGGAGAGAGAGTGTGTGA
>NC_140228.1:412500-417500 GCF_951802725.1 Rutilus rutilus
GCGACACACACTGATTCAGACGCAGCGAGATGCGTAGTCACACACTGATTCAGACGCAGCGAGACGCGGCGACACGCACTGATTCAGACGCAGCGAGATGCGTAGTCACACACTGATTCAGACGCAGCGAGACACGTCGACACACACTGATTCAGACGCAGCGAGACGCGTCGACACACACTGATTCAGACGCAGCGAGACGCGGCGTCACGCACTGATTCAGACGCAGCGAGACGCGGCGACACACACTGATTCAGACGCAGCGAGACGCGTAGTCACACACTGATTCAGACGCAGCGAGACACGTCGACACACACTGATTCAGACGCAGCGAGACGCGTCGACACACACTGATTCAGACGCAGCGAGACGCGTCGACACACACTGATTCAGACGCAGCGAGACGCGTCGACACACACTGATTCAGACGCAGCGAGACACGGCGACACACACTGATTCAGACGCAACGAGACGCGTCGACACACACTGATTCAGACGCAGCGAGACACGGCGACACACACTGATTCAGACGCAACGAGACGCGTCGACACACTGATTCAGTCGCAGCGAGACACGGCGACACACACTGATTCAGACGCAACGAGACGCGTCGACACACTGATTCAGACGCAGCGAGACACACTGATTCAGACGCAACGAGACGCGTCGACACACACTGATTCAGTCGCAGCGAGACACGTCGACACACACTGATTCAGACGCAGCGAGACACGGCGACACACACTGATTCAGACGCAACGAGACGCGTCGACACACACTGATTCAGACGCAGCGAGACACGTCGACACACACTGATTCAGACGCAGCGAGACGCGTCGACACACACTGATTCAGACGCAGCGAGACGCGTCGACACACACTGATTCAGTCGCAGCGAGACACGTCGACACACACTGATTCAGACGCAGCGAGACGCGTCGACACACACTGATTCAGACGCAGCGAGACGCGTCGACACACACTGATTCAGACGCAGCGAGACGCGTCGACACACACTGATTCAGACGCAGCGAGACGCGGCGACACGCACTGATTCAGACGCAGCGAGACGTGTCGACACACACTGATTCAGACGCAGCGAGACGCGGCGACACACACTGATTCAGACGCAGCGAGACGCGGCGACACACACTGATTCAGTCGCAGCGAGACGCGTCGACACACACTGATTCAGTCGCAGCGAGACGCGTCGACACACACTGATTCAGTCGCAGCGAGACGCGTCGACACACACTGATTCAGACGCAGCGAGACGCGGCGACACACACTGATTCAGACGCAGCGAGACGCGGCGACACACTGATTCAGTCGCAGCGAGACACGTCGACGCACTGATTCAGACGCAGCGAGACGCGTCGACACACACTGATTCTCAGGGTAAAGTTTCCTCGGTCACGGAAATGTCACGAACATCCACAACATCTGCTCTAAAGGCTTCTATCTAGCAGAGTAGCGTTTCTATGATCACTTCTGTCGAGGGTTTACTCCTCAGATCCTGCAGATGTTTCTTCACCATAAACACACACACTCTCTGCTAATGAGCTAGCCTGGAGAAGCGTTGCGCCGCCGCGAGAAACATGCTAATCGTGGAGCTTCTCGAGGAGATAATTGGAGGAGCGTTGGGCTGAAGGTCAGCGGAGCTCGTGGACGTCTGTGTTCCTGTAAACGAGCGTCACGAGGAGAACACAAGCGGCTTCCTGTAATCGCTCTGCTAATTGGGAGCAATTAAAGAACAGCATGAAGCGAGTGACGAGGATTTAACTTTAGCTGACCACGACTCTCCACACTCAGAGAACAGGCTTAGTCTGAACTCACTCTTTTAGCCAATAAATAACAATAAAAAATGTAGTCGGCTTTCATTGCAAAGGGCAAAAACTGACAGTGTTTAAATTATCCTCGGCCCGCTAGCTGCTAATTACCAGCTCGACGGCTAACGGCTGCTTCTCTCGGTCCGAGACCTTTAGAGTCACTGAACACTGATGTACATATGTGACAAAAAATGATCTAATCAATATCCCCAGATGATTAATCAGTGCATTAAGACTATTGTTTTGTATTACACTTTTAAATATGCAAATGAGCCATTGTCTACTTAAATATGCACTCATTTGCATACATTCCCAGAACAGAAATCTGACCGTCGGATAAAGATTTGTTGACATATTCAAGGTTTTTAAAGAGGGGATTTTGGATTTCTCTTTTTATCACTCCATAAACCAGAAACACAGTCAACAGACAGAATATAAATTCATTTTCTCCATGTTTTTAGGAGTAAAATGTTGTATAAATCAGGCGAATGATGTCTGAAAAAACCTTCAGAATATAGATATGAATAAAACTGTATTCATTGGGTGTGTGTAAAGCTGCTGAAGTGGGGATTTCTCACTCGAACTCACCGCTTTTATAGATCTACAGACACTAATAGATCAAGAGCAATAAAATAAACACTTAACCGTCTGGCGCTCTTTGTGCGTCACTAAAAAATTTACTTTTTTTTGTTTGTTTTTTTCAATGAAATGAATACATTTTATTATTTAATTTGTTTTTATTATCCTAAATTATATTTACGCTGTATTATAATCCATTTATTAAATTTTTGAGCATAGACCTGAAACTTAAACTGTGGTAAATCTTGAATGCTTAGTTTAGAGCGCAGAGCAAAAGCCATAAATCTAAACAAGTTGTGTTCCTAATTTGAGCTTATATCTCAAAAAATTAGCTTTCAGTCATATTGTGTTTGGCTGCAGTACCAAACGCTTCCACTAGAGGAAAGAGCACATGTGGGACTATTGTTTTCAGGACCATTTAACCTGTTCAGATCTTGTCCATGATTGTTTTGTGTGTCCACACAGCAAGTGCCAAAACCTTTAAAAACTGAAGAGCACCAGAAGGTTAGACGTGTGTTTCGGATGTTTTCTTTCCACTAGTCGCATGTTATGGAAGTAAAATAGAGCTCAAAACTGAGAACACTGAGTTGACCTGTAGTGTCTGACTGAAGATCATGGTTATGGTTATAATTAGGCTAAGTTTACATGCAACCAAATAATCTGTTAATGGTATTGACGGCTCATTATATCATGTGTTTGTGTGCTCTCACCCCATTGGCTGAGCTGACGATCTGAGACTCATGATGTCATGTGTTTGTGTGCTCTCACCCCATTGGCTGAGCTGACGGTCTGAGACTTGTGATGTCATGTGTTTGTGTGCTCTCACCCCATTGGCTGAGCTGACGGTCTGAGACTCATTATATCATGTGTTTGTGTGCTCTCACCCCATTGGCTGAGCTGACAGTCTGAGACTCGTGATGTCATGTGTTTGTGTGCTCTCACCCCATTGGCTGAGCTGACGGTCCTAGACCCATTGTATCATGTGTTTGTGTGCTCTCACCCCATTGGCTGAGCTGACGGTCTGAGACTCGTGATGTCATGTGTTCGTGTGCTCTCACCCCATTGGCTGAGCTGACGGCCTGATAGTAGACGCTGTAGCTCTTGTGCGGGAGCAGCGGAAGGTTCCAGTATCCGCTGTAGGTCCGGTTGTCCCCAACGGTGAAGGGCATCGGCGCCTGGATCCGGGCAGACGGGAACTCAGCGCTGAAGTAGTACTGGGAGTTCAGACCGGATGAGTTCTGGAAGTGGATGGGAATGGGATAACAGCGCAGGATCTCAGCGGCTCTCTGGGAACGACGGGGACGCTCCTCCTCCACCACCACCTGATACACACTACAGGACAAACATGTGTGTGTGAGAGTGTGTGTGGGTCACAGCTGACTGATGAGAGAGTTCACACACACATGTGACTGTTTCCAACACTGATAACAATCATAAATGTTTCTTGAGCATCAAATCAGCATAGACTGATTTCTGAAGGATCATGTGACACTGAAGACTGCGCTGTAAAAATGTATCGTGATTTTAACGATAATGTTAATTGGTTAACAGAAAGTTTCTTTACTATATACAGTGAACAACTGTGATAGATCTAACCGTACATTTAATGTAATTTTACAGCAAAATACAGTTAAATTTGAAAAAGAACAAGTCATTGTATAATTTACAGTGAAAAAACGTAAATTGACATTCCCACAATTCCCGGCGTGAAATAACTGTTTCTTCATAGATTTTCTTATTTTTTTCTAATCAATTAGGTACATTAGGGTTTTATATTTCATTTAATGTTGTTAAATGAATGTTTATCGCATTTCTAAAATGTCATTAGTTACCATGATGGTGTTCAGTGTGTGTGTGTGTGTGAATGACAGTGTTCAGCTTCTAGATCTCAGTATGATCTTTCTCAGCTTGTGGAGAAGTTATGAGTGATGAGCTTTGATTCATCATGTGACTCTCATCTCCGCTGTGAATGGTGGATGTCAGTGTATTACAACTGTATAAAACAGATTTTAGTATTTCAGTAAATTAACATTATATCAGATAATGAAATACGTTTCTTTACTGTAAATTTAAGTTAAGTCTGTAAAACCTCGAATGTTGCTACCGTATTCATTTACGGTAAATTTCTGGCAACCACATTATTTTCCTGTTAAAGCTGCTTTGAAACAATCTGTATTATAAAAAAAGCGCTATATAAATAAACGTGACTTGACTTGACATAGAAAACAGCTGTTTTACAGTTGAATAATATTTCAGAATATTACAGTTTTTACAGTATTTGTGATGATTGAGCTTCCATGTTAATCTGCCTCGTCACAAACACACAACAGCCAAAGGGCTTCATCATATGAGCGTTGGATTCCTGGAAAACACAGCGAATCCATGTTGGCTTCACCAGGACAGTGTTTACACAGGATCATCCGGTGGACCGGGCCGAGACTCTTCCTCTGAACACTCTTCACTTACAGACTGAAGCAGATCCGGCTCGTTTATATCTGATAGCGGAGCTCGAAGCCGTATCAGATAAAACCGGATTGCAGTCCTGCCTCAGATGATCGGATGTTAAAACACTGATCTTTGACCCACAGGATG
>NC_140228.1:422500-445000 GCF_951802725.1 Rutilus rutilus
ATGTTCAGATTTTTGTTCTAGAAATGTATGCAAATTAGTGAATAATTAGATAATTAGCAAATTAATTAGATAACGTCTCATTTGCATATTTAAACATAACATTTCAGAAAACTTGTAATGCAAAAAATGTTTGCAATTATTAATGTCATCAATCAACTGGTGAAGTATGGTGATATTTATCAGGTTAAGAAGAAGTCATTAACCAATATTATGTCATAAAGATTATGAATATCATATGAATTATTTACATTTGCAACTATTTAAGTTTATATTGGGGTCTGATGCCACCAGTGAGAATGTGTCTAATTTGCATTTATCTATACATAAATATAGTTTAAAATGTAATATTTCTTCCATGTCAGCCATCCATCCATCCATCCATCCATCCATCCATCCATCCATCCATCCGTCTATCCATCCATCCATCCATCCGTCTATCCATCCATCCATCCGTCTATCCATCCATCCATCCACCCATCCATCCATCTGTCTATCCATCCACCCACCCATCCATCCATCCATCCACCCATCCATCCATCCACCCATCCATCCACCCACCCATCCATCCATCCACCCACCCATCCACCCACCCACCCACCCACCCATCCACCCATCCATCCATCCATCCGTCTATCCATCCATCCATCCATCCGTCTATCCATCCATCCATCCACCCATCCACCCATCAATCCATCCGTCCACCCATCCATCCACCCATCCATCCATCCACCCACCCATCCATCCACCCACCCATCCATCCATCCATCCACCCACCCATCCATCCATCCACCCATCCATCCACCCATCCATCCGTCTATCCATCCATCCATCCATCCACCCATCCGTCTATCCATCCATCCATCCATCCATCCATCCGTCCGTCCGTCCACCCATCCAGCCGTCCATCCATCCACCCATCCATCCATCCATCCATCCACCCATCCATCCATCCGTCTATCCATCCACCCATCCATCCATCCACCCATCCGTCCATCCATCCATCCACCCATCCATCCGTCCACCCATCCGTCTATCCATCCATCCATCCATGCACCCATCCATCCATCCGTCCGTCCGTCTATCCATCCACCCATCCATCCATCCGTCTATCCATCCACCCATCCATCCATCCACCCATCCGTCCATCCATCCATCCATCCGTCCGTCCGTCCACCCATCCGTCCACCCATCCATCCATCCATCCATCCGTCCATCCGTCCGTCCGTCCACCCATCCATCCACCCATCCATCCATCCACCCACCCATCCATCCGTCTATCCATCCACCCATCCATCCATCCACCCATCCACCCACCCACCCATCCACCCATCCATCCATCCATCCATCCATCCACCCATCCATCCATCCACCCATCCATCCACCCATCCACCCATCCATCCACCCATCCATCCATCCATCCATCCACCCATCCACCCACCCATCCACCCATCCATCCGTCCACCCATCCACCCATCCATCCGTCCACCCATCCATCCATCCACCCATCCGTCTATCCATCCATCCATCCACCCATCCATCCATCCATCCACCCACCCGTCTATCCACCCATCCGTCTATCCATCCACCCACCCGTCTATCCACCCATCCATCCATCCATCCACCCACCCGTCTATCCACCCATCCATCCATCCATCCATCCACCCATCCGTCTATCCATCCATCCATCCACCCATCCATCCATCCATCCACCCACCCGTCTATCCACCCATCCGTCTATCCACCCACCCATCCATCCATCCACCCATCCATCCATCCGTCCACCCATCCACCCACCCATCCACCCATCCGTCTATCCATCCATCCACCCATCCATCCATCCACCCACCCATCCACCCATCCGTCTATCCATCCATCCATCCATCCATCCATCCACCCACCCACCCACCCATCCATCCACCCATCCGTCTATCCATCCATCCATCCACCCATCTACCCACCCATCCATCCATCCACCCATCCATCCATCCACCCACCCATCCGTCTATCCATCCACCCATCCACCCACCCATCCATCCATCCACCCATCCACCCACCCATCCATCCACCCACCCATCCACCCATCCATCCATCCACCCACCCACCCATCCGTCTATCCATCCATCCATCCACCCATCCACCCACCCATCCATCCACCCACCCATCCATCCACCCACCCACCCACCCACCCATATACCCACCCACCCATCCACCCACCCATCCGTCTATCCATCCATCCATCCATCCACCCATCCATCCATCCATCCACCCATCCACCCATCCGTCTATCCATCCATCCATCCACCCATCCACCCACCCATCCATCCACCCATCCACCCACCCATCCATCCACCCACCCACCCATATACCCACCCACCCATCCACCCACCCGTCTATCCATCCATCCATCCACCCACCCACCCACCCATCCATCCACCCACCCATCCGTCTATCCATCCATCCATCCATCCATCCATCCATCCACCCATCCACCCACCCATCCATCCACCCATCTATCCATCCATCCATCCATCCACCCATCCACCCATCCATCCATCCACCCATCCGTCTATCCATCCATCCATCCATCCACCCATCTATCCATCCATCCATCCATCCACCCATCCACCCACCCATCCATCCATCCATCCACCCATCCATCCGTCTATCCATCCATCCACCCACCCATCCATCCATCCACCCATCTATCCATCCATCCATCCATCCGTCTATCTATCTGTCTTTTCAGCTTTGATCATCCAATACTAAAGTGTTGTGACTGTAAGTCATTTTGTTTTCAGAAACAGAGTTGGTTTTCTTCCCTTTCTTTCATTCCCTGTAAATCCTGCTATAATCTTCCTCATATCCTTCACTCGCCGCATTCGGACTCCGAGGATCAGCGACCTTGGAAACTCTTCCTTTAATTAATGTGAAGGAAACCGAATCCATGGCAACAGGAATCCGACTGACGGATATGAACCCGGAGTCATTATGAGGAGCGTCAGGGATGTTTGGTGAGGAAAACGGCACACAAGTCCAATAAACAACAACACACACCTTCTGAGGGAGCTCAACACACACCTTCTGAGGGAGCTCAACACACACCTTCTGAGTGAGCACAACACACACCTTCTGAGTGAGCACAACACACACCTTCTGAGTGAGCACAACACACACCTTCTGAGTGAGCACAACACACACCTTTTGAGGGAGAACAACACACACCTTCTGAGTGAGCACAACACACACCTTCTGAGGGAGCACAACACACACCTTCTGAGGGAGAACAACACACACCTTCTGAGTGAGAACAACACACACCTTCTGAGTGAGCACAACACACACCTTCTGAGGGAGAACAACACACACCTTCTGAGGGAGAACAACACACACCTTCTGAGTGAGCACAACACACACCTTCTGAGTGAGCACAACACACACCTTCTGAGGGAGAACAACACACACCTTCTGAGTGAGCACAACACACACCTTCTGAGTGAGCACAACACACACCTTCTGAGTGAGCACAACACACACCTTCTAACAACACACACCTTCTGAGGGAGAACAACACACACCTTCTGAGGGAGAACAACACACACCTTCTGAGGGAGAACAACACACACCTTCTGAGTGAGCACAACACACACCTTCTGAGTGAGCACAACACACACCTTCTGAGTGAGCACAACACACACCTTCTGAGTGAGAACAACACACACCTTCTGAGTGAGCACAACACACACCTTCTGAGTGAGCACAACACACACCTTCTGAGGGAGAACAACACACACCTTCTGAGTGAGCACAACACACACCTTCTGAGTGAGCACAACACACACCTTCTGAGTGAGCACAACACACACCTTCTGAGGGAGAACAACACACACCTTCTGAGTGAGCACAACACACACCTTCTGAGGGAGAACAACACACACCTTCTGAGTGAGCACAACACACACCTTCTGAGTGAGCACAACACACACCTTCTAACAACACACACCTTCTGAGGGAGAACAACACACACCTTCTGAGGGAGAACAACACACACCTTCTGAGGGAGAACAACACACACCTTCTGAGTGAGCACAACACACACCTTCTGAGTGAGCACAACACAACACACACCTTCTGAGTGAGAACAACACACACCTTCTGAGTGAGCACAACACACACCTTCTGAGTGAGCACAACACACACCTTCTGAGTGAGCAAATCCAGCACTGAAACGCAACCGAACGCCAATTAGACCCTAAACCAGTGATCCTTCAGGTCACGTGACTGTTGACCAATCCCAGGCCACTGGGAAGCCGATCCTGAGACTGGGATTGATCTTCAGTGGTCCGGCTCGGGGAACCAGGCTTCAGTCCTGCTTTACCTGTGATATATGTGAACCTGGGCGTATTGATCAGTCTCTTGTGCTTTAAAAGATCTGGATTTATTCCCTCGCTCATAAACCTGTCCACGGACTGAGGCCTGAGGATCAGCGAGCGTTCGGGATAAGAACAGGGATTCTGGAGGCCCGAGGCTTTGATTATAGTGGGACACAAAGACCGTATATTTGGATTTAAAGAGTCTGACACTGAAACTGCCCTCTGGACGGACTCGCAGGATCAACAGATCCCAGGAAAACTAATAAACCAACAGAACCACACAAACATGACCAGGACACACAGGAAAAGGGGGATTCTCATTACTGTAATGTGGTCGTTACACAGAACTATGGGGGAAAGTGCTCTGAGGAAAACTGGTGTGTGCATAATGGGACATTTCCAATTTAAATAATAAATAAATAAATAGTATTTTAGATAGTGTTATTTTTTTAAATAAATCATTATTTTTATAAAATAATTAAGTACACACTAGAAAATGGCGTGAGCACAAAGTCACACATTATAAATTAAAAGGCTCTGATTATTTTAAAAATATTATTTTTTGTGCATGACAGTAATGAGAATTTAAAGGTAAAATGTGATTTAGAAAAATATATATTATTATATCAAATGAAGAACTCACTGGACAAATGCTGTAAGCAGAAAGTCATACAAATTTTCACTTTAAATAAGACTTGAAATAAAATAGAATATAAAATTGCATTATATACAGTCATGAGAAATTTTATAATAATTTATATATATATACATATATACTTTTTAAATATTAGACCTACTGGTTCTAAAACCAGGCCTCATTTTCTTTCTGTTTTGGAGTGAAATATGATCTGAGCGTTACATAAATATTCCACCAATAAAGACAAAACACTTGTTATTTCTGCAGAAGTTCATAAAAATGAACTTGGAATAAAACATCATAAACTGACAGAAACGATCATAAAAAGCCAATCGGGCAGTAAAGCAGCACGAGACGATCTTTACGAGGAGCGGGGGAAATCAAACAGGGATAAAGACTTCTTCAGCATCCCATACATCCCATAATGAAAGCTGCTTTCTGAGTCACACACACGAATCATCATCATCATCTTCATCATCATCAGTGCTGAGAAACACGACTCACCCTGCGTCTCAGTGTTCACACTATCCGTCCTAAACAGTGTGTGAGATTAGAATTAGTGTGTCCCAAAGTATAGTGTGTTGAAGAGAGTGTGTCGTAAGTCTATTCCCGGTGGATTTTCGAAGTGTGGATCCGTGCTCACTATAACAGCTGATATTACCCACAATCCACTTGGAGGAGGAACTACAAACACGAGTAAAAAGTGTTAAAAAACTACAAACATGGCGGATAGAGGTTTAGATAAAGGTTTGAGTGACTAATCAAAGTTCATCCTGATAGAAAAATATTTATTTAATGTTCTCCGTGTTATATTCCATCTGCAATAACAATGTGGACTTTTATAAAGATCCGTTTGACCATTAACATTTAAAAGCATCATTAACAATGCATTAATATGAGGAGAGTCAGCGCATGAAAGACCCGCGACTGCAGATCAACGTCTCTCTCCGACACTGAGGAAATAACATGTGGAGGATTTTAACTTTGACGAGATGATTGACAGGTCAGTTTACTGTGACGAGATGATTGACAGGTCAGATTACTGTGACGGAGAGCAACCGTTAAAGACATAACTGTATGATGTGATAGTGTTTCCCAAAGCTCGTCTACTCTTCTGACACACACTCAGAAGTATGCACTTTTCTTCCCAAAAAGAGTACATACTTCTAGGGCGTAGTATAAGATGTATAGTATAGTATAAGATGTATAGTATAAGAAGGCGGATTGAGACGCAGCGAGAGACTCTCGTGAGCGTCTGAAACAACAGAAGCAGAAAAACGGAGGACGAGAAGAGGCAGATCATGACACCCCGAGGGAAGAGAGAGAACAGGAGCGATTGTCTCCACAAATAGAGGAGAGCGGATGCTTTTCCATTACACTTGGCTTCGACGCAGCGGAGCAGAAAACACAAAAGCAGAGCAGCGCTTTACATGACACCGGTGTGTGTGTGTGTGTGTGTGTGTGTGGGCGACGGCAGGCCCGGCGTGGGAGACGGAAACACACCGAATCTGACAAACACTGATCCGTCACCAGCGACTCTATTGTGCCGTGAAGCAAAACACACACAAACACACACAAACACACACAAACACACACGCGTGCGTTTCAATCCCATCATTCACGATCAGAACCAACATCTGCGGTTTAATCTCGGATCAGCCTCGCATTCATATTCATATCACCATTCATATCACCATTCATATCTCCACGCTTAAGAGCATGTACAACACACGCTTCTATTTCCATCCGGCCTCTCAATCCGCGGATCACACCATCCCGATCCCGATCCCGGCGGCAGACGCACAGATCCGCAGATCTTCATTTTACTCAGTAAAAGAGTCTTGATTTAAGAACGTTTAGAAATTTGTACTGAAAACAAGACAAAAATAAAACACAAATTATAACGTGTTTCTGCAGGGAAGTCTATGATATTTGCTAATTAGGGCTAATCATTATTAATTCAACTATTTATTTGTTGAATTTCTAGCAAATACAGTCATATTGCAGTATGGGTTTTAGCCCTGTTATTTTAAATTCATTGTTTTATAATTTTAAAGATTTAGAATTATTGTTGCATGTTTGTAATTTTGTTAATAAATCGATGTAGTTTATTCTTTTTTTCGTTTAGTTTTAGTACATCAAGTTAAACTAAATTAAAATAAGAGTTTAAGTTTTATAATATTTAATTCTAACCCTTTTTCACATTTTAATGTATTTTTCTGGCAATATAGTTTTTGTTTTAAACTAAATGAAAATGAGCAGTTTAGTTTAGTTTTGATGGGTTTAGTGTACGATAATAACCCAGTTGTGGTCACTGCATCCCTCTTTTTTCCAGTTTTCACATATTTAGTATTTTACATTTTTATTTCAATTTTATTTAAAGTTGTAGAATTGTTTTAGTGTTTTTGTCAATGTTCTGAGTTATTGAGTATAGTTTTCAGAAAGCGTGATGTCTCTGCTCTTGAACTGGTCTGATCTCGCCTGAAGAACACTCGCCGGATCCTCTAATGTGTGAGAACACACACACACACTCGCCGGCGGGAAACACAACACACTCTTCTGGTCATTAACCACACGTGTGTTTCATTAAGAGCCGCCGGTGATGATTAGCGTGATCCGCTGACAGGAGATGATGCGCGATGGGTTTAATGGTTTTATCACCTGTCATCACCTGTGGACGTGGCTCTGAGTCTCACACACACACACACACACACACACTCTTCTGTCACCTGTCTGTCTACCTCCATTAAAACGCCCTCAGACAACAATAGGCTCTGAATGTTTTATTATAAAGCCGAGAGTGCTAAAACAGCGAGTGGTTTATTGATGTACTGATGCTGAAGTGCAGGAGCTTCCCATCATTCTTTCATCAGTCCATCCGTGCTTCTGCTGAAGCTCTGAGACTCAATAATGACTGTAATCAGACGGTCTCCAGTGATCATGTGACTGATTAAACCAGTTTAAACCAGTTTACACCGGACTGACAGACCCGCGTCGAACACTCCTGAAGTTTAGAGTAAAGGTTCTTCCACACTGACTCTACGAATGACTCCGTGTGTGTTTTCTCGTATTCGTCATTCGTGGCTCTGAACCGTCGAGCTGCTCGTTACGGATGCCAGAAACACAGAAAATCGAACCCGATCCGAATTTTCGGAGGCAGTGTGTAAACAGACTCAGTGTGTGAGGAGCTTAATGCAACACACACACACTACATCTACTGTTGCTTGCTGTAAACAAACACCACGCTTCACTCTGAAGCCCCTCCTCCTGAAAAGCACACTGTGCTCTGATTGGTCGGCTGGAGCAGTGTGTTGTGATTGGTTGAGTGTGTTTGGGGAAATGTCCCGCCCCTTTCCATAACCGCCAGTTTAACACACTACTGACTCACTCAAGCAGGCCCCGCCCCTTTATTCTGCGCATTAATTATTATAATGAGGAATATTGTGACGTGTTCCCGGAAGAAACTCGAGACTACAATAGAGGCGTTTCAGGAGTTCAGGAACACTGACTCTGATATAGAGAAGAGCTGGAGCTTCTCCAGGAGTTCAGGAACACTGACTCTGATATAGAGAAGAGCTGGAGCTTCTTCATGATCACACACTGAAGAGATGAAGATGATGATGATTACAGGAGTTCCTCTCTCTACTGAACTGAGGCTTTCTAAAGTGAGTTTAGAGTCTACATGTGCGTCTCGTCTCGTCTAACTCCCCGTGTTCTCGGACTCTAATGGAGGCTTTTAAAGCCCTCAGGAACAGAGTTACAGCAGAACTCAAGCGTTCTGAGCATTAGACGCCGGCTCGGAGAAAGTGCAGGTCCGATTCCACATCGTCTATATGAAGCGCTGAGTGTTTCCAACAACACTCACATTTACATTTATTCATTCTGCCGACGCTTTTATCTCCACACACACGCCGACCCGTGACCAGAGCGATCTGCTGAATTATGAATCATTATCATCACAAGTGCAGCTATAGCTGAGCCTCGCTCGCCGCTCGAGCCTGACAGTGAGACCATCTCCTGCTAAACACTGCTCGTTCCCGTACCGTCCTGAGATCCCACGCTTACACTAGCAGAAGCCTCGGATCGGGAAGACTGGCATGTTTTTAAAAGAAGTCTCTTTTGATTAAAAAAATAAATAAAAAAAGTAACATTGTTAAATATTATGACAATTTAAATTTTCTATGTGAATATACAGTAAAGTGTAATTTATTCCTGTGATCAAAGCTGAATGTTCAGCATCATTACTCCAGTCTTCAGTGTCACATGATCCTTCATAAATCACTCTAATATGATGATTTGATGATCAGGAGACATTTATGATTATTATCAGTGTTGAACACAGTTGTGTACATTTCCATTCATCAAAGAATCCTGAAACAGTTTTGGAATGTGAAAAATAACAAATCATTCTATAATTTACAGTAAAAAAACGTGAATTGACATTCCCACAATTCCCGGCGTGACACGTCCCATCTGATCTGAAATAACCGTTTCTTCATAGTTTTTTCTAATGGGTTATGAACATTAGGGGTTTATGTTACATTAATGTTGTGTATTACAAGATATTAGTACTTCAATATGCCGGTAAATTAACATTATATCAGATAATAAAATACGTTTTTTTTACTGTAAATTTAAGTTAAATCTGTAAAACCTCAAATGTTGCTCCCGTATATTTTACGTTAAATTGAGCAGATTTAGTTTACAGTGAGAGCAGAACGGCACACACCGACAACAGCTGCGATCTCAGATAAATGCGGTTCTTTTTACCTTTCTATTCATCAAAGAAGCCTGAAAAAAAATTTAAATAACGGTTTTCAAAATTGATAATCGTTTCTTGATCATCAAATCATCATATCAGAGTGATGTGTGAAGGATCATGTGACACTGAAGACTGGAGTAATGATGCTGAACATCAGCTTTGATCACAGGAATAAATTACACTTTACTGTATATTCACATAGAGAACAGCTGATTTACACTGGAATAATATTTGACTAAATTACTGTTTTTGGGGTATTTTTAATCACATAACCACAGCTTTGGTGAGCAGAAGAGACTTCTTATAAAACATTAAAAATCATACCGATCCCAAACTTTTGACAGGAAGTGTATTTAGAATAATTTTTAAAACATCAAGTTTCCAAACGCTTCTCATTATAATATCATGAGATGATGATCATAAAGTGAGTAAATAATAACGCACCTTCTGTGTTGGACATGTACAGTATAACACAATTCTTCTACTCCAGCTAAATAACTTTTATAAAGTAGCAAAGTTAAATTACACAATGAAAGGCTGTGAACTATATCAAAATGTATATTTCTGTATGTTTTTATTGTATGTTTTAGTCTAGTTCTAGATTTCCTGTAATGTTTTTATAATTCATTTGTTTGTTTTATTTAATTGTTTTAATGTTCAGGCAAATGGCAATAAGTATATTCAGTAAAAGGCTGATAACACTGACCTGACGGGCGCTCCACGACTCCGGGCCGGCTTCAGCAGAACCGTCACTGTGCTGTCGCTCTGGTTCAGCGGAGTCTCCTGGTCATATCCCGGCATACGCGGAGCTGTTTATGAGTGACAGATGACATATGAGCACACACACACACACACACACACACACACACACACACACACACTCAGAAATAACCCAAACGGCTCGTACGTGAGATCTTGGTGGTGAACTGCGTGATGACGGGCGGCCCGTAGCCCTTCACGGTGCTGGCTCTGATGGTGAAGGAGTACGTGGATCCGGGATACAGACCCAGGAACACGTGCGACGTCTCGTTGCTGGACTTCAGGACCTTCCCGCTCTGATTGGTCAAGATGAACTCGGGGTCGAAGGAGCTGACGGCCTTGTAGAAGATCTGACCACACAAACACAACATGTTAGAGGATCCGGTTACACGACAGAAGCTCCGCCCACGGTGACGTCCCATTGGCCCACGGTCCCGCTGGGTATTATCATTACGAATATTTAACATCTAATCAAAACTGACTCCATTTTCTTTCTTTCTTCATGTCTTACTGTGAACGATTCATCGGTAATGTGAACATTTCAGTATTTTCAACATTTTTGTGGACAGTATTATAGAATTTCACCAGTTTTACAGCACAACAAAAGCTTGAGGATTCAAAATATTAAAATTTGAGGGTTTAAAAGTCAATTGTTTAAGACATACATTTTAGTTTTGTAACTTGTAGTGTGAAACTAAATTATTAATATCATTTTATTTTATTTTACACTACAACAATAATATATTTGTGTCTTAATTTTTATAATTAGAGTTAAAACAATAATAATGACAATAATAATAAATATTATAAAAATAAATAAATGAATAAATAGAGATATAATTATATTAAAAATCTTTGTATTAATGATAATAATAATAATTCATTTGCTCATTTATTTGAATAATAATAATAAAAAATTTATAAATAAATATAATAAATTAATACAGGAAATAATAGTAAATAAAAATTAAGAAATATTATTATTATATGTATAATTTTATTATTATTATTATTAATAATAATAATACTAATATTTAATGCATTCATTTTTTTTACAATCATTATTATTATTAGTAGTAATAATAAGACACATTTTAAATATATTTATACATAAATTAATAATAATAATAATAATATAAACAATAAATAAAATAAATACATAAATAATAATAATTATTATTATTATTCCATTTGGCTCCTAGTGAATGCAGTGTGAGTGGGACTGAGTCGACTTTAAAGTCCAGCTACAAATTCAGAATAAAAAACACTAACTTAAAAAAAAAAATTCTAATATCCCACATGTTTACTTGCATGTCAAGTGACCATTACCCATCATCAGAGAACCATGAACATATAAATGTGTTTGATAATTGAAATATCACCTTAAATCTCAGGGGTATTTCTAGTGAATACTGAAGTGTGAGTCGCTGGTTTGGCGAAGGCTTGTCTAAAGCTCTCCTCAACAACACAAGAGTCAGAGCCGTGGTCATAATTCTCCTGGATGATGCAGGAAGCGCTTCTGAATATAATCTTTCATTATGATGGAGGAGAGCAGACGGGGAGCTGCACTTTTGTTCTCTTTCATTCTCTTCTGGAGACGAGACGCCCCGCGCTTCTAATATAACTTAATGAAAAGTGGCTGAGGGGCTTCATTTGAATAAATCATTCAGTTGCTAATGAGCGGCCCGGCTAATGCCACTCCATCCTGATTCCCGTTCAAGGCCACAGAGGGATCGGGATCGCACTCATCAGCTGTGGAACACCCAGTGGCTCTGAGACAGGTAGATGGAGAAACCTTGACGGATCTCACAGCCAAACCGCCTCAGCATATCAACATCACAGGGAATATTCCTGATCAACAACACATGAATTATGCATGCGTCTTTATTCTGGACGAGCAGAAACACAATACAACTTATTCCTCCTCAACAACCATAATGCATCAGCTAGTGCAAGAGCTGCACCTGTACAAGTCCAGAATTCACCATGTTTACATGTGAAGCGTTGCTGTTTCTGAACGGTACTTTCAAACACTCGTCTACCATTGGCTGGCCAAACAGATAGCCCCGCCCCAAACGCACACTATTGGTTGAGACAGGGGTTTCAAACGGTCAGTGCTGGCGGTCCATGGAAGAGTTTAGAGAAAATCAGCATAAAAAATAAATAAATAAAAAATGGGTTCAAATAAATAAATAAATAAAAAATAATAATAATTTGATTTTTTTTTTTAAATGACATTAATATAATAGAAACCTTAAAGTGCGCTATCATGCTGTTTTAAAGGCTCCTAATGCTGTTTCTGAGTCTCCTACAACAGATTCACAAAAAAACACTTTAATCTTCAGCGTCAGCTCTTTCCTCTCAGTGTCTGAAACGCTTCTAAGCTCCGCCTCTCTGAGAGCTGCTCTGCTCTGATTGGTCAGAAAGCAAACGCTCATTATCATATCTGAATCTCAGCTCTTGATCACAGTGATACGAACAGTGACGATGGCGTGGGTTTCACCGTATCGATCTCAGAAAACAGCGTCTTCTCCACACGAACAACACGAACCAAACTCTTCCAGTCTCAGATACACTACAGTGTTTGAGGGCGGGGCTAAGAGACGCTGCTCAGCCAATCAACACCAGAGGCGGGCATTATGCTAATTAGTTACACTGTTACATTGTAACAGGAAGTGAGACTGAATTACTGACGGCTCGTTTCAGTTCAGAATCACTTCTTTCTTTTATCTGCACTTAAAACTTTGCAAACTTTTACATTCAGAAACCGCTTTATTACACATGAAAGATAATGTCCAGAAAATACACAACAGGAGCACTTTACACATGGATGATAAAGGTCTGACCCCAGAACAGCACATCTACTGTGATCCCAGTCCTGCTCATCATTACTGTGTTTCTGAGCAAAGCACTTTACCCAGAATGCTCTGGGGCGACACTGTGCCGAATGACAAGCAGCAGAAGCTCACGAGTGTGACAGAACACACACCTCCATCACACACACACACACACACACACACACACACACACACACACACACACACACACACACACACGTGTCCTGAAGACTCTAATGAGGCAGAACGCTCCGGTTCGGTCCCGTTCCCTTCGGATCAGAGCCTGACACTTCCTTAAAGCCCAGCGATGACAGAGTGTAATTTCATTACAGGAACGTGACAGCTTAATTGCTCGAATTTCCACAAATGAAGTTCTGCAACAATGAGTCTTTTGAGCGGCGCATTGTTCAGTTTCTCGGCACAGAATGAGTCACACTTCTGAAATAATCACAGAACCGACACACAATGTCCCGGCGCTCACAACACACACCGTGAGCTTCAGCGACGCACACACACACACACACACACACACCGTGAGCTTCAGCGACGCACACACACACACACACACACACACCGTGAGCTTCAGCGACGCACACACACACACACACCGTGAGCTTCAGCGACGCACACACACACACACCGTGAGCTTCAGCGACGCACACACACACACACACACCGTGAGCTTCAGCGACGCACACACACACACACACACCGTGAGCTTCAGCGACGCGCACACACACACACCGTGAGCTTCAGCGACGCACACACACACACACACACCGTGAGCTTCAGCGACGCACACACACACACCGTGAGCTTCAGCGACGCACACACACACACCGTGAGCTTCAGCGACGCACACACACACACACACACCGTGAGCTTCAGCGACGCGCACACACACACACACACCGTGAGCTTCAGCGACGCACACACACACACACACACCGTGAGCTTCAGCGACGCACACACACACACACACACCGTGAGCTTCAGCGACGCACACACACACACACACACCGTGAGCTTCAGCGACGCACACACACACACCGTGAGCTTCAGCGACGCACACACACACACACACACACACACACACCGTGAGCTTCAGCGACGCACACACACACACACACACACACACACACACACACACACACTGTGAGCTTCAGCGACGCACACACACACACCGTGAGCTTCAGCGACGCACACACACACACACACACACACACACCGTGAGCTTCAGCGACGCACACACACACACACACACACACACACACACCGTGAGCTTCAGCGACGCACACACACACACACACACACACACACACCGTGAGCTTCAGCGACGCACACACACACCGGGATCCGACAGAGGAATTGGCGCAGTTTCACAATAAATATTAGGAAGTTAAATTTTACTTAAAAAAATGTTTTTTTTTGGAGCATTAAGATGTTTTGTATTGTGACTTTTTAAAATATTTTAATGAAAATGAGTTTTTAGCATTACAGGAATGACAATTTGGGGGCGAAATGCTAATCTTTCTCTTTTTTTAATGCACAACATAATTTGTATTTTGAAATCAAATTTGACCCATATATATATATTTGTGTGAAATTCATCTTTATGGGAAAAAACCCGTCTATAATGCGACACATTAAAAATAAAGCGAGGGTGTCGAGTTACAGTCAAGATATTTTAAGGCATGACGAAGGAAAAAACGCTTAAATAATATAGTTTTAAGAGATAAAATGATGGACTACAGGGGGACTTTAAATATAGTTCAATCTTCTCAGTTAAAAGATTAAGCAAATTATCAAAGTTTGATATAATGTTGTTCAATTTTCCGATCAAAGATGAAACATTTCTACATGATTTGTCTCATTTAATGAGCCTTTCCCAGGTTTGGACTCTCTGACTATCTTCACAATCGCAGCCGGATCATGAATCCTGTTGTTTCCCGTAATGGAAACATGTTTCCTCTCGCCTGTGATTTTCCCACATTCCCGTGAGTCCATCGCTCCGGTATGTGCTCTGTTTGTTATTCCAGTGCCCTACAAATCCAGGAGTCTTTCACTGAAACACTGAAACAACGGAAAACAAGAGCTCAGCGTTTGCTCTTCCACAGACGGCAGTCGTCATCGAGAGCGAGCCGAGAGAGACAGAACATTCACTCCGACTCCTTCAACATGCATTAGCACACTTTACTCGCTTTAGTTTAGAAAGTGGTACTAAAATATGAGCAGAACTCAGTTGATATTTGACTGGTTTTGTCCGTCCTTCTGTTAGACTGTCTCACACATGAGTTATGTTGAATATCTGTCAGCTGTTAAATTTAACTACACAATTAGATAATACCAGTTTAGCTCAACCAATCACCAAGCAATGCTTCATTGTGTTCAGTCTGTGTGTAAAAAGAGCATTAGCAATTAAAGACAAAACACTTCAGCAGAACATGATCAGCTCAAAGTGTCCCAATCATTTTAGTCTCAGTATGAAGAGTTATTGGGTATAATATGTCACAGTTTACTTTATTCTGCTCTCCTCACTTACAGAAGTGAGCTATAGTGTCCTGATCACACTAGTGACACATATCAAAGATGATCTCTGGTGTCTGAATGATGTTTGGACTGTATGAAAGCGTTTGTGGATCCGCTGATCATCATGAGTTCAGATCTGAGATGTGGAAGAGATTCCTGAGGCTCTTTAGTTTTACTGGAATCTCTCCTGACGGGAACATGCTCGTTCGCTCAGATCTAAAGGTTATTAGTCTAGATTTATGAGTCATTAAGAGCGCGTGGTGAGGGTTAGGGTTAGGGTTAGGGTTAGGGTTAGGGATGAAGGAGACGCACCTCGTACTGCTTGATGATCCCGAAGGTCTGAAGAGGCTCTCTCCATCGGAGGCCGATCTTCTCCTCAAACGTGTTTCCTTGGATGGACTCCAACGGGACGGCGCTGGGAACTGCAATAAACAAAACACTGAGCGATCACAGACACATATTGATTTGAAGAGACACTGACTTATTTTAAATCAATATTCTCTTGTATTCAATAAAGAACTTGTTTTCCAAACGCCTGAAAGCATGAGAAGATCATTCATCTGTTCAGCACTTCAGAACACCAAGGCCTCCTCTAACCCTCGACCTCCAACATCTCCAGACTCAAACTCGCTTCGAAACGTTCCTCGTGAAACATGCCGTTTAATACTCGCTATTGTGCAGTAAAACAACACACACTTAACACCGAAACCTGACTCAAACGAGCCATTCATGATGTAAAAGGAACGACCTCGTCCCTGGTGAACTTTGAGTTTTCAATGGCTTTATTAAACTTATCCAAACTAGTTCAACTAGAATCATGTCCAATCATAAATAAAAAGGTTTTATAAAAGATGTTTATCATATGAACTCGTAATATAACTTCATCTCCATGTGAAGCAACACTCGCAGATCCTCACCGCAACCGCCAAAAAGTTTGGTTTAGCTTGAAGAAATTATGACAGAAATATATTACTATTGTACAGTAGAATGTGCTTCTCAAAATAATATACTTCTTTTTTTGTTTTAATTTTAACAGTAAATCATAAATCCAGAAGAAAAAAACCCAGACGGCACAATTTCTGAAAAATGAAAACATTTCATAAGGCCTTTTTACAGTAAAAAAATCAGTTATTTTTTTATGAATTCAACTGATTTGAATTGACATGATTTTCGATTATTAAAATTTAAGCAAACTATTCATATCATTCACTATTCAGATTCATATCAGGAAAATTAAACCATAACAGAAATTGGGAAAACTAAAATGGAATTTAAGAAACAAAAAAAGATGTTTTATAGGGTCATACAATTTTTTTTGTTAAACTTTTAATAACTGTTGTTATACTTCTTAAGTTTTTAGACTTAATTAGACATGATTTTTTATAAAAAAAAAACAAAAAAAACATTTACCAAATATAATAGAACGAAGACAACTTAAAACATGGAATTTGGGGAAAATTAAACCATTAATAAGCTAGAAAATAAAAAATGACAGTAAAAATATAAAACAAATTATAAATAATTAAGGTGTTAATGTTTAATGAATTCAATTGATAAGACATGATTTTGATTAATAAAAATGTAAGTTAAATATAAAAAAAATCTAGAAAGATTTAAACAGAACACACAGAATTTGGGGAAAAATGTAAAATTTCATAGGGCCCTAAAATGCTATATATAATATATAATAAATTGTTGTTAAATTGTGTAAGTTTCATGATTTCAATGAATTAGACATGTTTTTTGAACACAATCAAGCAGAATAATGTACTTTGGATGTGGTAAGAGAGAGAGTTGTACCGTCCTCGTCGGTCAGCACGTCGAGCTCGTCGCTCTCCTTCACGCCCTCGCGGTTGCGCAGGAGCAGTCGGATGCTAACGTTGGTGTACGGCGGGAGGCTTCGGATGGTGTGTTGCGGCGACACACTCAGCGTATCGTAACACACCTCCTCGCGCGTCTCCTCTTTAGCGCTAGCCGTGTAGCGGTACTGCACCGTCAGGTTGTAGCTGTAGCAGCGCGTCACGTTGTATCCGAACGGCTCCCAGCGGATCGTGAACTGCCTGGATTTGATGTCCACGACCTGGAGTCTCCGAGGCCCGTGCATGGGATCTGAAACGGGAGCGTTGCGTTTAATAAAAGCATCCAAATACAAGAAATACAAGTACAGCAAAAATCAGATTAATCATCTGTTCTCTATGTGAATATACAGTAAAGTGTAATTTATTCCTGTGATCAAAGCTGAACGTTCAGCATCATTACTCCAGTCTTCAGTGTCACATGATCCTTCACACATCACTCTAATATGATGATTGGATGATCAAGAGACATTTATGATTATTATCAGTGTTGGAAACAGTTGTGCTGCTTTTATTAAATATACGGATGCCCTCGAGTCTTGGAGTCCCGCATGACATCTGAGCGACGGAACAGCAGAAAGGACTGCAGCGAAAGCATCAAATCTTCTGAATGCAAGAATAACAACACTGATATCAGACTCAGAATGACATACAACTGCTTTCTAATAAATAAATGGGATCTGAAAGATGCAACAGGGGAAATCACTGCATTTTGGTTAAAAATAAATATTAAGAAATGATGAAAGGAGTGATTTTAGGAGTGACAGTCTTTTCATGACAATGAGTTTTTATATGAATGAGAATTAGATTTTTTTTTGCATTCAATAATGGAAAAACCCCTTATTTCTTTCCCTTTAGATTCCGCCATCATACATGATCCACTGGTGTTTCTGTGAGATTCCCTCAGTAATGTTGCTGGTAACAGAATAAAACCTGTTTCCTAAAGCGTCTGTAAATCAGAGCAGATCTGACGCGTTTCCTCCAGACTGGCTCAAAGCCTCGACTCCCGCAGGAACACCGGCTCTGGTAATGGGATCAATTTCCATTCCGGGCTCAATTTGAGCACCATTTCTGTGGGATTTGGCTCTACAGCTCTCGTGTTCACGATCCGAAGGCAATCTGATGTTCCTGATGAGGAACGGAGGAGCTTAACCTGCTTCTCTCCCACTCCAGACGATCCGACCACACACACACACACACACACACACACACAGCATGAGCTGTAAAGCACAGGGAAATGAAGCGAGCGCTTATCTTTATTCTGTGCATGTGTGGCTGAAGATTAAAACAAGGGTTTGGAAACAGCGTTTAATCAGAAGCCGTGTAAGGAACCACTAGAGAAGCGAGTTTAACAGACTCACGGCTCACATTAATCATTAAAGCAGGCTCAAACGAAGCCTCTCCATTACTCAAGCTCACCTTCAACAAGACCACCAGCTGAAGAACACTGTGCTAATGTACAAATGTATGTTTTATCCCTTTCAAATCTCCATTTTCCTGAGGGAAACGTTCATCTTTAACGAGCCTGAGATCTAATCATAATGTGATATCCCGATCACGTCGCTCTCTCTTCACAGTTAGGTGATGGATTCATTAAAAGCAGATTGAGATTTTGTACACAATACGCTCATATTCATCATAACCGCATGAGACGTGAGCGCTGCTCGTTTCTCCGGCATCCTCTGCGAGAGTGAGCCATTTCATCCGAACAATGGGAGTAAAAGCGTTCTGATCACACAATAACCGGAGCGCCGGATCCTTGGACTCACGGCCGCCTCATCCCAGACTGAAGACGAGAGCCGACAGCGGTCTGAAGCAGAGCATTGTGGGATACGCTCGGCTGAGGACATACATCACATTTATTATTTATACCAAATAAACACAGAATTCCCTGTAATGCACATTTAAAAAATTGAAATTAAATATTAATTTGAGTGTAAATTGTTCTATACACACTTATTACTACTGTACTACTAATACTGTGAAATATTATTACAATATTTTCTATGTGAAATTATAGTAAAGTGTAATTTATTCCAAGCTGAATGTTCAGCATCATTACTCCCGTCTTCAGTGTCACATGACCCTTCACAAATCACTCTAATATGATGATTTGATGCTCGTTTATGATTATTCGTGTATCTGAAACAGAAGCGTTCGTGAGGTTATGAGTGTGTCGCTGTTCTGCCGCACACAATAACCCAGCGCTTCCCGCAGCGCTCTCTCTTTCCCTCTGGAGTGTGACTGTGGATGAAAGGATTCGAGAGCGAGAACAATCGGAGCACTTCGGCGCTGTGCTATTGTAAAATATCCGAATTTAAAACTTTTAAATGAGAGCTTGATATTCTGCAAAGAAGGAAACCTATGATTTTCTCTTTCACTTCCATCTCGGCTGTTGCTGAAAGCGGCGAGAGAGAGAGAGAGAGAGAGAGAGAGAGAGAGAGAGATGGTGAGATGAAATGGCCGGATCGAGGACTGATTGAGAGAGAAGTGCTGCCTTAACAGAGGAGGAATGAAACCCTGCTGATCCTGAAAGGGAATAATGAGACTCCGAGCATTAGAGCCGAGAGAGAGAGAGAGAGAGAGAGAGAGAGAGAGAGAGAGAGAGAGAGAGAGAGAGAGAGAGAGAGAGAGAGAGAGAGAGAGAGAGAGAGAGGAGAGAGAGGAGAGAGAGAGAGAGAGAGGAGAGAGAGAGAGAGAGAGGGAGAGAGAGCACCAGGGCCTTTCCATCTCAACACAATCCTGTCATCAATAGAGATTTTCACTTATTCACACCATTATGATTGACTTATGGTGACATATTATGCCTCTTACATCACCATATGTAATATAAATCTATGGCGTCTCCAGAATATGTCTGTAAAATTTCAGCTCAAAATATCAGATCATTTATTACAGCTTATCAAATTTGCCCCTTTTTGGGTGTGAGCAAAAACTCGCAGTTTTTGTGTGTGTCCCTTTAAATGCAAATGAGCTTTAGCTCCGCCTCCGTTCAGAAGAGGGCGGAGTCTTTACACGAGCTTCAGAAACTCCAGCAATAACAGAACAGGCCAATCTCACTCATCCAGAATCCCAGAATCACCAGTAGCGAGTGCAGCCTTACGGAGAGACTCAGGAAGAGCTTCTGAATGTTAGTGGAGACATTTGTGTAGTTGTTGTGGAGTTACATTGATCATCTCATCATCATGTTGAACTTCTCCACAAGTGTCCACAGTTCCTGAGGTGTTTATAAGACAGCGGTGACATGTTCTGGTCAATAGTGTTCAGGGCTCGTCTGTGCTCAACCACAGAACAGTTTCAGGCTTTGCTGGATCTTCATCATTGCGTTAGAACTGGTCTCTGCTGTCGCTTGTGGAACCAAATGTCGGCTGGTGTGTGTAAACGTGCAGATTAAGGGCCGGTAATATTATAATAAGATCCTCTTCATCTGATGGGAATATTTTTGACATGCTTGCAGAGAAAGGCTTATAAAACACAGTTACTGGGTTTCACTGTTCACGTTTTCTGGGTTGTTAGAAGCACAGATTATAGCACTGAAACACGGGAAAAGGTCTTATATTTTCATGATATTCTGCAAAAATAAAAACCATGAGGCATTTTGGGAAAATCTTGCTATTGTGAGTGTATAATGATATGCGTGAGTTAAAGCTTGATTTAAACACCAGATCCTGAACGAGCAGCTCGACCTTTCCGTCAGGAATCGACGAACGCCTCCGTGAATCTGCGGAACAAAAGCCCGTTCTACATTCTTCATATCTGACTAACCCTACTACTGGAAACACCACACTTCATCAGTGTGATTCATACTAAATAAAAGTTGTGTACTATGGCTATGTTAACAGTATTGTGAATGATTGTAACTTGTCGTTTGTTGTTTATATTTCCCTGTAAACTATAAGACGTTATCTGAGTCTCTCAGCGCCTCTGCCCTCCACACTCCGCTTTAACTCATCGATCCCTGCTGACATTCACTGAAATACTATTAACAATCTATCGATTAACCCGAGCGGAGAGGAAAACTCCAGCCGACAAATCACTCTTATTCTCACACACACACACACACACACACACACACACACACACACACACACACACACACACACACACACACACACACACACACACACACACACTGTGTTTATGTGCTGATAAAGCAGACAGTTCTTGTGTTTCACTCACACTATAAACAACATAACCCCGAGCAGACTGAGAGAGAGAGATAAGACACACACACACACACACACACACACAGACAGACACACAGACAGACGCACACACACACAGACACACACACACACACACACACACACACACACACTTTATAAATAAGCCACATATTTGAAGTTTATACATCTGCATTCTCCCCTCAGAAATTATATTGTGTGGCGTTAGTAAAGTTCTGGTGGTGTTCCTCCTGTTCCTCCTGTTCCTCCAGTTCCTCCTGTTCCTCCTGTTCCTCCAGTTCCTCCTGTTCCTCCTGTTCCTCCAGTTCCTCCTGTTCCTCCTGTTCCTCCGTCCTCGACTCGCTGAGAGAGACGCTGCTTCCATTAATCTTCATATAACGGTGAGTTAGTTTGGATGTTTCAGCTCTTCCTGAAGGATCAGCGCCGGTTTGGATGTTTCAGCTCTTCCTGAAGGATCAGCGCCGGTTTGGATGTTTCAGCTCTTCCTGAAGGATCAGCGCCGGTTTGGATGTTTCAACTCTTCCTGAAGGATCAGCGCCGGTTTGGATGTTTCAGCTCTTCCTGAA
>NC_140228.1:447500-450000 GCF_951802725.1 Rutilus rutilus
GGCGTCATTTAAATGTCAGGCATTGATAGTCGAATCTAAATGTCAATTAGAGTTATTTGAGCGCTTTAAAGCCGGACTCGTGGGGAATGAAGCCGGTGCTGGGAATATCAATGATCCCAACCGGAGGAAAGCCTATTACTGACGGTCAAAGCTGCTGAAGTGACCACACACACACACACACACACCGCTTTTTATTAGGATCTGCTCACATCTATCTTGAGTTTAACTTTAGAGGCTATTATATTTTAGCACACACTCGTTCCCCGTGAGCAGGGGCTTCTGGGTAAAGCGTCCCAGAGTTTATGGAGCAGAGCCTCATCCTCGGATTTACACGCTAATGGAATTCATCCATCTCACTTTGAGGGTCGACCTTGACCTTTGACCCCTGTGTCCCTGACTGATCCGCGACACACTCCTTATAGAGGTTATAGAGGTGCTTCTGTTTCCAGTGCAGATACATGTGTGAGAGTGTGTGTGTGTGTGTGTGTGTGTGTGTGTGTGTGTGTGTGTGTGTGTGAGAGAGAGTGTGTGCGTGTGAGAGTGTGTGTGTGTGTGTGTGTGTGTGTGTGTGTGTGTGTGTGAGAGAGAGTGTGTGCGTGTGAGAGTGTGTGTGTGTGAGAGAGAGAGTGTGTGAGTGTGTGTGTGTGAGAGTGTGTGTGTGTGTGAGAGTGTGTGTGAGAGAGAGAGAGAGAGAGAGAGAGAGAGAGATATCGATCCAACAGCAATACTAGTTTGAAGCTTCCTCTTTTAAATCAATAAATCATGTGTTTCTTGAAATCTTGTAAAATATAAACATACAGTAACTCCTATTGTGAAGGTCGGAGCAGAAGTCGCCGCTGATGTTCACACACACACACACACACACACACCTGAGACTCGCCTGTGTGTCACACACTCGACAGCATTCAGTCCAACTCTTACAGAAACATACGGGAATAAAGAGACACGATATAAAAGAGCAATATCAGGAGCGATGCGGAGCTGGAGTGTGTTTGATGTGTGTGTGTGTGTGTGTGATGTGTGTGTCCCCGGTGTGCCGTTCATGTGTGTGTGTCGGAGAACAGAAAGGCAGAGCGCCAGAGAACAACTCAAAGAATCAACGCTTTATTGTTTTTGAAAAACCCCTCGACGATAAGAAGCGAGACGGACGGATTCCTGCAATATCAACAAACCCATCTGGGTAACGCTCCGCTTTCATCCGTATCAAAGCCTTTCATATCGCGGCGAGCGGAGCAATAATGACAGCTTTTCAAAACCCACAATCAAAACTCAATTACTCTACCCAGAGTGCACTTGTGCACAAAAGATGGCGCTCGCCGGGCCTTTCTGGAATAAAGCGAGATCCGCTCTTGCCTTTCCGTCGGGAGCAACTCCCGCATCTGCATCCGAGCCTCATTCACCGGTTCCTCATGATGTCATCGGCCAAGAGGAGAGTGTAGCGATGACATCACTTCATTGCAGCGATGGGCGAGGTCAGATGGAGTGTGTGTGTGTGTGACGTCACCCGTAGTGTTTCTGAAGCCCAACAGTGGGCGGAGCCGGCCGTCGCCATCTTGAATAAACCTGGATACCGGATAACCGTAAATGTGCAGCGAGGCGGATTAGCTGAGGTGACGTGACGCTAACGCTAGCAGAAAAACGGCTAGCAGTGACATCAGCGGCAATCCACCTGTCACTCAAATGGCCACGCCCTTAATTATGCAGAACTTTAAGGCTTAATATATTTAAACGGATGAGTTATAATTTTTTTTAAATAATTATTTTATAAATAAAATAAAATAAAATATCTAGGGTGAGTAAATGGTGACAATTAAATTTTTTTGCCGAACTGTGTGGGAGTGTGTGTGTGTGTTTGTGTGAGTGTTTGTGTGTGTGAGTGTGTGTGTGAGTGAGTGTGTGTGTGAGTGAGTGTGTGTGTGAGTGAGTGTGTGAGTGAGTGAGTGTGTGTGTGAGTGAGTGTGTGTGTGAGTGTGTGTGTGTGTGTGTGTGTGTGTGTGTGTGTGTGTGTGTGTGTGTGTGTGTGTGTAGCAACTGAACGCCTGCGGATGGGAACGTCGCGCGACTCTGTGTGTGCAAAAAAAAAAAAAACATAAACAATCTGTTTAAGAGTTTCATCTCATTTTCACTCCGTCTATTTCTCCGGATCTGGGGCTTTTAGTCAGGATAAATAATGGCAGAACGCTCCAGTCACGAGAGCAGGAGATGAGTTTGTCAGACTTCATTTGTCCGTATTGTGTCTCAGACGCAGAGCCACACACACACACACACACGCAGAAGGAACAGGAAATTGCATCACCTGTTCAATAGGCCAATGAGATTAGACAGAGAGAGGGAATTACCATAGAAATTATGTTTCAGGCTTAAGACTGAGGCCTTCTGGGAGAAGAAAACAACTGGGAGAGAAATAGAAAAATGCATTTCTACTCTATTAACGAAATGCGGAGCTTCCTTACACACGTCTGCATCTGTGCTTCTCTTAACTCTCAGCTCTGCCATTCCC
>NC_140228.1:452500-455000 GCF_951802725.1 Rutilus rutilus
ATCAGCTTTGATCACAGGAATAAATTACACTTTACTGTATATTCACACAGAAAACAGATGATTTACATTGTCATAATATTTCACAATATTACTGTTTTTTGTTTGTATGTATTTTTAATCAAATAAACTCAGCCTTGGTGAGCAGAAGAGACTTCTTTTAAAAACAATAATCTCACAGATCCAACACGTTTGACTGGTAGTGTGTATACATTCATACATGTGACCAAAACAAACAAACAATCTGGTGTTTAGCACAAAATCACACGGATCTCCAGTTCTGCTCAGTATGCTAATGACCGGACAAGTGATTTAATGAAATGATAATTTATGTAAATGCAATTTTGCAGTTCCACTCTTCATCGCCCCGAGCATCTCTCAGCTGATTGGCTGATGAATCCTATGATGCGCTAATGGGCAGTTTGAGCGCAGGCTAATGGAAAATCGATTAGCTTGGCGTGGGAGCGTCACGCCGCGACCTGCGTGCTTCGACAATCACAACAGCCATTGAAATAAGAGTCATTGCACCTGTTTAATTACTGTGATAATTGCATGTCGTTTGCTCGGGGCCCGGGGGGTCCTGCACCGTGTTGCTAATGTGCCCAGTGCTTTGACAAACCCTTAATAACGCTAATGCTAATGCTTCCTGCGCCATTAGAAGAGAAACACGTCTCCCTCCAGGTGCGACACACGGCCGGTCCTGAATCATGTAAACAACAACAAACAACAGCGCTAATTTAGCTTTAGCCTCCTCGTGAGACCAACATCACAACAGAAGCTCCATCAGGACAAACGAGCGACATCTGCGCTGACGAGGCTTAAAGGCCCCCTGAAATCAACGTTTGTTAGCTTTTAGCATGAATGTGTTAGCCTTAAGGTTATGAATAAGCTGGTGTGTTCCAAAAACAATGACAAAATTCACATTTAGGAGATTTAAGCATTCAAAAGGTGCAGTCTCACTTCCTCTAAAATGGATCAGGGATTTTTATGACATCACCGCGTCTCATCACATCTTCTGTCCAATCAAATGCTCTCTAGAATCTAAAGCTCCGCCCCCTGTGATATAAACACCACCTGGCCAAAGTGACTGTTGACACTCAGAGCAATATGTGTGTGAGTGTGTGTTCGGTTGCTCAGACACTCGAGTTTTATTCCGTTCTGCAACTGTACGTTAGTTAAGAATGAAATAGCTAGAATTTATTCAGCACTCCGTGTAAATAGCGGATCGCAACTGGCTTTTTTAAGGGAAAGGGAGATGAGACTCTGATTGGTTTATTGCACGTTACGCCCAAAACACACCCATTACTCATTAAGAGAATAGAGACAAAACACACCCGTTACTCAAGAGAATAGAGACGACCCTTTTAGACCATGCGCCGGGAGCGCCGACCATTTTTCCATTTAAGTGCGCTTGCGTTGTGCGCTTTAGACCATGAGCTTAGCTCGTTAAAATAGGGCCCTTGGTCACATGACTCACATGAATGAATCTCAACGCACTGAAAAGAACCTGGAACAGGTGACCGAAGTCAACACCTTTCAAAGCACAGCCAATGATTATAGCCAACATCACACGAATCGCAATGCTAGATACTGAAGCGCTGACCTGCACACTTGGTCCTGGCTCTGAGCGGGGGTCCCGGCGCTCCGGTTCCACCCTCGTTCGGTCTGGTGAGCAGAACGCTGATCTCGTACTCGGTGTCGGGGTCCAGGTGGCCGATCTTGTGGTTGGGTTTGTCCACGGGCTGGTTGTCGATCAGGCTGCCGGAGAGAGTGCGGTACTCCACCTCTTTCTCCACGATGGGCCCGTCTCCGTTGATGGAGTTGGCGTTGAGCTGGATCCACAGGTACGTGGCGCCCACCGCCGTCAGCTGAGGAGGAGCGATGGGAATCGGAGGCTCTGGACACACGGATCAGAACGGTTTTAATCAGGGGTGTGGTCGATATACAGTGATAGAAAACTTTTTTTAAAAACAAGGAAAAAAATGAAAAATCATTACATTTGAACATTTTTGTGCTGAGAAACGACTGATAAAAGAAAAAAAAATGCATTGAATTTTTAAAATAATTTTACATATCAAGTCACGTTTATTTATATAGCATTTTTTACGTTACAGATTGTTTCAGAGCAGCTTTACAGAAATAACAGGAAAATAATGCAACAAAGTTTGTGTCTAGAAGAAAATAGCATCACAGTCCAGCTTAAGAAAGTTCAGAGATGGTTCATTTTTGTTGTAAAAAAGTTATTAATTTAGTTCATTTATATATATATAGCCGCTCTGGAGAAAACCGTGATGTCATCGTCCAGCTCAGTTCAGTTCTCATATAATGGTGTCAATGCAGGCAGATCAATAATATTGTTGAATATTAAATTAAATGATTTAATATCTTTCTTATTCCTTCCTTATAACTCAGGAAGGAAATAAGGTGCAAGTTCCCCTACATGCATCTGGATCAAATGTTGTGCTGATAGCCAAAAGTAATCAAAAGTAACAGCATTTGGAAC
>NC_140228.1:465000-497500 GCF_951802725.1 Rutilus rutilus
ATGTAATTATATTCTGTCTGTTGACTGTGTTTCTGTCCAAAACCCCAAAACCCCTCTGTAAAAACCTTTAAAATCAAGAAAATGCTAAGCCTGGCTTCATCCGATGCTCAGATTTCTGTTCTGGGAATATATGCAGATGAGTGCATATTTAAGGTAATGCCTCATTTGCATATTCAAACATAACATTTCAGAAATGTTTAACACAAAACACTTAATGCACGGAAGTACGGTGATATCCATTACATGTTTACTGTGTTCATCTGTAGTGTTCTGGATTAAAGCAGAATAAACACAGTAAACATGTTTCCACACCAGTCATCAGTGTTTAAGAGAACGACTGCAGATCTTAAAGGGATAGTTCACTTTGAAATTAGATGTTGGTATGTTTTAGCTTACCTCAAGGGCATCCAAGATGTTGGTGTCTTTGTTTCCGCAGTAGTTTCAATTTTGATATTTTTAGGTCAAACCGTTCTTGTCTGTCAGTCATATAATGCAGGTCTGTGGTCACCACCTCAAAGAGCATGACCAGAGTCCAAATTAAACAATTCCCCATCGTCCAAATGAAACAATTCCCCATCGTAAGTACACATTGATGGCCTAAGACACGAAACGAGCGGTTTGTGTGAGAAAACGAACAGTATTTATATAGTTTTTACCTCTTGTAACACGTCCAAGTGATCTGAGGGCGCGGGCGCGGGCGCTTCCTGCTGTGTGACGTGTACGCAGACTGGTGCATAGATATATATACACTAGATGTTGCCTTGGCTACGGCAGTTCATTGGAACGAATGTCTTTAAGGCGACATCTAGTGTATATATATCTATGCACCAGTCTGCGTACACGTCACACAGCAGGAAGCGCCCGCGCCCGCGCCCGCGCCCTCAGATCACTTGGACGTGTTACAAGAGGTAAAAACTATATAAATACTGTTCGTTTTCTCACACAAACCGCTCGTTTCGTGTCTTAGGCCATCAATGTGTACTTACGATGGGGAATTGTTTAATTTGGAAGATGGGGAATTGTTTAATTTGGACTTTGAGGTGGTGACCATAGACCTGCATTATATGACTGACAGACAAGAACGGATTGACCTAAAAATATCAAAATTGAATCTACTGCGGAAACAAAGACACCTACATCTTGGATGCCCTTGAGGTAAGCTAAAACATACCAACATTTAATTTCAAAGTGAACTATCCCTTTAAATGTGCTATAACTTTATTCTGTCATCTTTTAAATCTACAGCGCTTTTATGGCTTCAAAGCAGCTTCACAGTAATAACCAGAAACACAACAGTGCTGATGCTGTGAAATTCATTAATTATGAAACGAATTCAGTTTGAGCTGTAAAGCGTGCAGAAGACAACAGCGTCATCCCTCAGATCACGTGTGGCTCTCATCTGATGTCAGAGCAGTGAAGTACTGGATATTAAACACTATAGACATGAACTAAAGACACAAAACACACATCTGGAACTCATGAGGTGCTTCAAGTTTTTATTTAATATCAAAATGATTGTCAGGAAACTGTTGATGTAGATTCATTTGTGCTCATATTGTCCATGTTTCTCTCAGGCCTGCTCATTTATTGTTTTAGATCTGCATGATTAATCGTTAAAAGAACGCAACCTCGATTCAAACACTCACATGATCTTATTCCTGAATAAAAGTGATTCAGCTCTATGGATGAAAGTTCATATTTCGGGTATAAACACTGATGTCTACAGAAGCGATCACAATAGAGTAAATCACCTTTTGAAATAAACTTGACGCCTCAAACTATGATTGTATTGATTACATCGTTACGCCAGTAGGTGGCGACAAGTGACTGATAAAAAATGCATTTATCTTTGAATCTTTAATTCAAGAGATTCGTTCAGAAACACTGATTCATCCAGTAATGAAACAAGTTTTTATGAGTGAGTCATTGAATCATTCACTCAAACTGATTTTGTTTAAAATAAATAAATCAAATAAATTTTATATTTTTTAAACAGACTGCAGCAATTAAAGTCGCCCTGTGGTGTAAATCCAGCTTTTAATGTTGTTTATGTGTCTATGTGGTGTGTTTAATCTGCTTTAAGACAAAGCATGTGTAAGTTCATAAGTCGACACCATTGCTGAGTATTTCCTCCTTAAAACTGCAGTGAACCAAAGACAGTCTCAAACACACGCTTTGAAATCGCTGGTGTTTCTGACGTCACAAACTACCTTGTAACCAATCAGATCAACGTGTGATCGTCAACCAGTGGATCTCTGAGCTGAGTGAGTGAGTGGAGGCGGGGCTCATTTGCATATTCATAGAACCATGCATACTAAATGAGGCGAGGGTGTCGAGTTACATTCAAGATATTTTAAGACATGAAGACAGAAAAAACATTTAATTATGTCATCTTGGGTGATCAAAGATGAGTTTTCAGGGATGAAAGTATTGACTACAGGGCGACTTTACTATATTTTGTCAGAACCTCAAATAAATGAATTTTTTTTTTTTTGTCTATTCAGAATCATACAAGAATCTGATCTGTATTTTAAGCAAAAAAACAACAACAAAAAATCATGATTCTCTAGTTCCCCAGAATCGCGCAGCTCTGTGTTATTCAGAGCACCAGTGATGGGTTACAGGTTAGAGCCACAGGCTCAGATGACACCAGTGTTTCTCCTCCTCCTCATATTGAGCATGAAGGATCTTGAAGACTCAACAGGAGCTCTAGAGACGCTCCAGTGCTTTACCGGGACAACAATCCTGATATCATCAACACAATCTGCGCTTCGGGAACGCAGAACACAGCAGAAGAGCGACAGGATCTGATTCACATCAGCATTAAACACACAGATGACCACACATCTATCCTCTTAATCCTCTGCACAGGGAAAACACCATATCAGATGATAACACCATGGCACTTAGCAGGTACTGGATTATTACCATATTCATCTACCATGATATTCCCAAAACGCTGCTCTAAAAGTATAACCATGTTACATCTTACACAATATTGCATTAACATAATGTTACCATGTGAAAATCACAGCAATGCTGTGGAACTTTCATATCCCAAGCTACTCAATAATTACCACATTCATATAATATTAATGAAGAATACCACGCGATTACCATGTCTATAGAAAAGCTGTGGTGTTTTCTGGCCCGCCTGCAGTCATTACGTTGCTCAGGAGAACCTGGATGAGACACTGTCAATGCGGCCGGAAACAAAGGAGCGAAGGAGAGGACCGTTAGCGGCTCGCGCATCACTTTATTAGACCAATCAGATCGATTCTTTAGCAGACGAGCGCTGGCTTCCAGGCCTCTAATTACAGTTTAACGACGGACTCGTGCGAGACGCGGGATTCTCACCGGGAGAAACCAGACAAATCAAGTCATCCGTGATTTACATGAACTGAGCTGCAATTCCCAGAAAACTGGGGGAAAAAAATGTTTGTACAAGATGTGTTTATTGTTATTGTTGTTATTATGCGCTGCTGTCTCTTTAAGAGCTAATTATATTAATATTCTGAACACAAATATCCACCTTCATTATGAATAATATTACAGTTTCTGAATAAACTCAGAAACTGATCCAATTCTTCTCTAACTATATAAATCAACCTCATATGATTCTTATGTTTGTTTCACTGGGTTTTGTGACGTTACAGGGGAAATGTGTTTATTGTTATTGTTGTTATTATGCGCTGCTGTCTCTTTAAGAGCTAATGCACAGATCTAATATACTCACACACACACACAACAACACAATAATCTCACTAATACACACTGCAACAATAGCCCAGAATATCTTTGGTTGTGATCTGTAGAATCCTGAACACAAACTTCCATCTTCATAATGAATAATATAGAAAAGTTTCTGAATAAAATTGGCGAGAAACTCAGAAACTGATCAAGTTCTTCTCTAACTATATAATCAACCTCATGATTCCTTTGTTTGTTTCACTGTATTGTGATGTTAATAACTGTAACTCTAACGACTCTGTCCAAATAGTGTTTATCGAGTCTCTTTTGTTCCAGCTGTTGTGTGTGAGTTGCGTCGGTGTGTCAATCATCTTCATTCAGAGCCGCTAAACACACGCTTCCTCGCGCGAACAAAGCAGAGGTCAGAGGTCACGCATTAATCCCACAGCTCACCTGTGCGCTATAAATACCCAGCGCAACATGTCGAAGCGGATCACGGAGGAGCCGACCGAGACGTTCACACACACTCACACTACATCGTGACATCAGGTAAACCGAGACGCGACCCAGAGGAAGAGCACAACAGGAGAGAAACACACACACCCTGTCATTACAAGACAAGAGATGAGAGTAATTTCTGTGTACCAGGTGCTTTCATCTTGACAAACTCTTAAGATACAGTGCAATTACACAAACCTGCAATTAGCCAGGCATCGCTAATTAGCCACAGCGCTGAAGGATTGGAGACTGCATTGTTAATCTCTGCTAGTATTAAAAAGTCACAATCGCATCTTTCCTTAATTACGCTGGATGAAGAGAAACGTGTGTGTGTCTCCGCAGATGCTGTGTGTTTCTCACAGGACTTCTGGAAGCCGCTGTCGTTCGCCGTCCAACAGTCTCTCGCGGGACACACACACATCTGAGGAGCGTGTCCGAGCATCGGGGCGGTGTGTTAGCGTGAGGACGTGATGCTCATGTGGAGGGCGACGCTAACTCAAGCTGGAGTGTGTTCACAATCACACACACTTCTCAGATGTTCCTCAGGAATCTCACGTGTGTCTCTGTCAGCTTCAGATCTGATCTGTGCTCTGATTGGTCAAGATAGCTTCAGATCTGTGCTCTGATTGGTCAAGATAGGGAAGTGTGTCTGTCAGCTTCAGATCTGAGCTCTGATTGGTCAAGATAGCTTCAGATCTGAGCTCTGATTGGTCAAGATAGCTTCAGATCTGAGCTCTGATTGGTCAAGATAGGGAAGTGTGTCTCTGTCAGCTTCAGATCTGAGCTCTGATTGGTCAAGATAGCTTCAGATCTGAGCTCTGATTGGTCAAGATAGGGAAGTGTGTCTCCGTCAGCTTCAGATCTGAGCTCTGATTGGTCAAGATAGCTTCAGATCTGAGCTTTGATTGGTCAAGATAGGGAAGTGTGTCTCCGTCAGCTTCAGATCTGAGCTCTGATTGGTCAAGATAGGGAAGTGTGTCTCTGTCAGCTTCAGATCTGAGCTCTGATTGGTCAAGATAGCTTCAGATCTGAGCTCTGATTGGTCAAGATAGGGAAGTGTGTCTCTGTCAGCTTCAGATCTGAGCTCTGATTGGTCAAGATAGCTTCAGATCTGAGCTCTGATTGGTCAAGATAGGGAAGTGTGTCTCCGTCAGCTTCAGATCTGAGCTCTGATTGGTCAAGATAGCTTCAGATCTGAGCTTTGATTGGTCAAGATAGGGAAGTGTGTCTCCGTCAGCTTCAGATCTGAGCTCTGATTGGTCAAGATAGGGAAGTGTGTCTCTGTCAGCTTCAGATCTGAGCTCTGATTGGTCAAGATAGCTTCAGATCTGAGCTCTGATTGGTCAAGATAGGGAAGTGTGTCTCTGTCAGCTTCAGATCTGAGCTCTGATTGGTCAAGATAGCTTCAGATCTGAGCTCTGATTGGTCAAGATAGGGAAGTGTGTCTCTGTCAGCTTCAGATCTGAGCTCTGATTGGTCAAGATAGGGAAGTGTGTCTCCGTCAGCTTCAGATCTGAGCTCTGATTGGTCAAGATAGGGAAGTGTGTCTCTGTCAGCTTCAGATCTGAGCTCTGATTGGTCAAGATAGCTTCAGATCTGAGCTCTGATTGGTCAAGATAGGGAAGTGTGTCTCTGTCAGCTTCAGATCTGAGCTCTGATTGGTCAAGATAGCTTCAGATCTGAGCTCTGATTGGTCAAGATAGGGAAGTGTGTCTCTGTCAGCTTCAGATCTGAGCTCTGATTGGTCAAGATAGCTTCAGATCTGAGCTCTGATTGGTCAAGATAGGGAAGTGTGCAGTCTAAAGTCTCAGTCTGAACTCAAGCCGTTCTCATGCGTATCTGACAGAGCGGTGAGAGTTTGAGAAATCTGACTGCAAAATAACTGCAATTTGTTACGTAATTAAATAGTGATGCAGAAACTACACAGGCCTACTTAAAAAGTAAACGTAAATAAATAAATTATATTTGTTATGAAATGAAATACTGAAATATCTGTTACAAAATAGTGATGAAGAAACAACATATTTAATAAATAAACAAATATTTATTATGAAATTAAATATACTTAAATAATAAATAAATAAATATTTGTTATGAAATAGTGATGTAGAAACTACATATAATTTTTTTTAAATATATATTTATGTTACGGAACAGTGATGTAGAAACAATACGTTTAAAAAATAAACAAACTAAAATAAATAATTGTTATGAAATTAAATAGTAATGCCAGAAACTTTTTACTTATATATATATATATATATATATATACACACACACACACGTATATATAGGGTTTAACAATTTATATAATAAACCGTTTAATAATTGTGATGTTAAATTGTATATATAGATATATATAGGTATATTTATAAATTATTTATTTATTTATTTATTAAAATTAAATTATTTAAACAAATTGCTAAATATGTTTTTCATTTTTCAGATAAATAAATGACTGTCCAGTACTGTGTGTGTTGATCTGTGATGTGTCTCGCTCTGTCAGACTCTGTTCTGTCCTAGCTCTCTCAGTGTCCGTATGTTCATCCCGCCGGTTCCCACACGACAGCTTTCATCCAGAAACGAGTGTTCAGCTGCTGAATGTTGAACATCGAGGCTTTGAGGAACGTCATGCAGGCCTGAACAAACCAACCCTGCGGGGGGGCATTTGATCAAAAAATAATTGAAGTTCCTCTGTTAATGAAGGCGGCGAGCCAGTGGGAATCTGGCAGGTGTCGAGGCGTCCGACACGAGCCGGTTCGTGGGTTTGTGTCGAGAGCAACAGGAAACGGAATTAATTAATGAGATGCGCAGCAGCGTTTCCCTGTGGTTGAGATAGGGCTGCACAATTAGTCCAATTTCTAATTGAGATTACGATTATGGATGCCACGATTACGGACGCCACGATTACGGACGCCACGATTCCGGATGCCACGATTACGGACGCCACATTACGGATGCCACGATTACGGATGCCACGATTACGGATGCCACGATTACGGACGCCACGATTACGGACGCCACGATTACGGACGCCACGATTCCGGACGCCACGATTACGGACGCCACATTACGGATGCCACGATTACGGATGCCACGATTACGGACGCCACGGTTACGGATGCCACGATTACGGATGCCACGATTACGGATGCCACGATTACGGATGCCACGATTACGGATGCCACGATTACGGATGCCACGATTACGGATGCCACGATTACGGATGCCACGTTTACGGATGCCACGTTTACGGATGCCACGATTACGGATGCCACGATTACGGATGCCACGATTACGGATGCCACGATTACGGACGCCACGATTACGGACGCCACGATTCCGGACGCCACGATTACGGATGCCACATTACGGATGCCACGATTACGGATGCCACGATTACGGATGCCACGATTACGGATGCCACGATTACGGATGCCACGATTACGGATGCCACGATTACGGATGCCACGTTTACGGATGCCACGTTTACGGACGCCACGATTACGGATGCCACGATTACGGATGCCACGATTACGGATGCCACGATTACGGATGCCACGATTACGGATGCCACGATTACGGATGCCACGTTTACGGACGCCACGATTACGGATGCCACGATTACGGATGCCACGATTACGGATGCCACGATTACGGATGCCACGTTTACGGATGCCACGATTACGGATGCCACGATTACGGATGCCACGTTTACGGATGCCACGATTACGGATGCCACGATTACGGATGCCACGATTACGGATGCCACGATTACGGACGCCACGATTCCGGACGCCACGTTTACGTTACGGATGCCACGATTACGGATGCCACGATTACGGATGCCACGATTACGGATGCCACGATTACGGATGCCACGATTACGGATGCCACGATTACGGATGCCACGATTACGGATGCCACGATTACGGATGCCACGTTTACGGATGCCACGATTACGGATGCCACGATTACGGATGCCACGTTTACGGATGCCACGATTACGGATGCCACGATTACGGATGCCACGTTTACGGATGCCACGATTACGGATGCCACGATTACGGATGCCACGATTACGGATGCCACGATTACGGACGCCACGTTTACGGACGCCACGATTACGGATGCCACGTTTACGGACGCCACGATTACGGATGCCACGATTACGGATGCCACGATTACGGATGCCACGATTACGGACGCCACGATTCCGGACGCCACGATTACGGATGCCACGATTCCGGACGCCACGATTACGGATGCCACGATTACGGATGCCACGATTACGGATGCCACGATTACGGACGCCACGATTCCGGACGCCACGATTACGGATGCCACGATTACGGACGCCACGATTACGGACGCCACGATTCCGGACGCCACGGTTACGGATGCCACGATTACGGACGCCACGGTTACGGATGCCACGATTACGGATGCCACGTTTACGGATGCCACGATTACGGATGCCACGGTTACGGATGCCACGGTTACGGATGCCACGGTTACGGATGCCACGATTACGGATGCCACGATTACGGATGCCACGATTACGGATGCCACGATTACGGATGCCACGATTACGGATGCCACGGTTACGGATGCCACGGTTACGGATGCCACGATTACGTCATCGTTCAAATCCGCGATTACAAAAAAAAGTCCACCTACAGTATTTTGATTAAGAGCTGTGTTTGGAGGCGAATCAGGACTACTTTAGAGATCCAGCACAACAGGAACTATGAGCATAAAACGTCGTTACGTTGTAAATTAGTAGGTCACGAAATAAATGTAAAATACCAATAAATCACGTTACTGGCGTGTCATGTGTTAGCTGAGAGGGTTTTGCATGCGGGATGGTGTTCATTATTCATCAGGAGCAGTTTCCATGTTTCATCAACAGTTCTTGTTAGCTTTGTGTATTCACTGTTGTTTCCATAACCCCGAAATGCCACTTTACTTTCACTTTGTGTTATTTTGTACATGACTGTGGTGGCTCATACCATCAGACTAGTTTGGGACTGATATTTAATAGGCCTACTGTTTATTTATCAGTATTAGTCATATTCTTACAATTTATGTGAAGTAAAGGGGGACAGATATAATTTTTGATATGTTTTTACTAGTGTGTGCCGGACACTATAGTTTGCCGTGTAGGACGTGAACGTGTGTTCACCTGGTAGTAGTTGGGCCAGAATGTGCTGATGGCGAGCTCCACCTGGATCCACTTCTGCAGGGTTGGACCGGACGCGTTCCACACCGGCACTCCCAGAGGACTGTTGTTCTCCCTGACGTAGATGTAGAGCTGGCCGGGACTGGACGCCTCTCGACCCGCACTGTAATACTGGAATATGACGCAGTGTGTGTCGTTCTCCTTAAACTGGGGCATGAAGAGCTGAGCTTTCTGTCCCGAGAACCTTCCGGAGGCGTTCGCCATCATGAACGCAGAATCTGCAGAGAGAGAGAGAGTTACAAACGTTACAAGGTATAAACACACACACACACTGGCTACGTTTACATGAGACCACATAATCCGTTACACCACCCATTACACCACCCATTACACCACACAGGCAGTTTTACTGCGTGATCAATATTAGCAGCGGCACAACGGCTCACACACTCATTATCTCCTAATTATGACCAGAAATGGATAAATATTAAGTCTGCTGATTAAAACAAATAAAGAACCAGTGTAGGAGAATGTACATGAACTGTTTCAAACACACGTCATGTGTTGAGTGTGTCAGTACACAGGAAGTGACCTCAACAGGAAGAGGAAGGGGAACGCCTGACCCTCGCGCAGACAGACCAAGGTCTCTGGACATACGCACAGTAATGTGTGTGTGTGTGTGTGTGTGTGTGTGTCAGCGCGCTCAAAGGACTTGTGTGTGGAGTGTTTGCTCGACTAACACAGCTGTGGAAAAGACAGGAAGTGAGTTTCTAAAACGGTTAATGAGGAGCTTCTCTGTGACATGAACGCTCTGGAAAGCAAATGTTGATTTTAGGCGTGTGTGTGTGTGTATGTGTGTGTGTGTGTGTGTAGAGCAACATTAAACCTCATTTACGCAGGTTTAACAGTATGAAAGCAACGGATCGCATCGGCCGAGTCAACTTCAACATTTTCATCATATTTGATACACAAAAAACTCTAAATGATCAAAACTTTGCTGTAAAAGTCTGATGGATCAAATGATACTCGTCAGAAAACATGCGCAAACGTTTAGTTGAAAAGCCGGCGTTCATCGAGAGTCACGAGAGTCATCAGGAGTAAACTCTGGACAACTCAGACAAGACCATCTGACAAACTACTGTCACAATGAGCTCATTACTGAAACTGCTGACACACACACACACACACACACACACACACACACACACACACACACAACTGTACATGTGTTGCCTCTCTGTGACCCCTGTGAGTGTGTGTGCATGTGTGTGTGTGTGTGTGTGTGCGCGCGAGTATATATATATATATATATAAGAACTAAATTAAAATCATTTTTAAAACAAAAATGAAGCATCACTGAACTTCCTTAAGCTGGACTGAGACGCTATTTTCTTCTAGACACAAACTGTTTCATTATTCTCCTGTTATCTCTGTAAAGCTGCTCTGAAACTCTGTGTTGTTAAAAGCGTTATATAAATAAATGTGACTTGACTTGACTTGACTATAGACATAAAACTTCAGATCCTACAAACTCATCCTGTGTTTCCCAAACCCCAGGCCTCACATTCCCGATCCAAACCTGTCTGGACCGGCTGTGTGTGTAATTACACACACACACACGTCGCGGTTCTCTGGCGTGTTCGCTCTTGTCTCGTGTGTTTCATGTGTTTCGTGTGTCGAGTCGAGATTGCAGGTTCAGATCTCCTGCTGTTTCCAGCACCTTTCATATCCCGAGGAGAGAAATCCCATCTTTCCTTCATTCTCACACTATTGTCTGCGGAGCTCCAGAAACTCTCAGCCTGGAGGAGCGGAAGGAGGAACTGAACGACTGAATGTTTATGAAAGAGATTGTTCAGCCAAAATAAATAATTCTGTCATCATTTACTCATTTCTAAACCTGTTTAAAGGATTAGTTCACTTCAGAATTATAATTTCCTGATTATTTACTCTCCCCCTCAGGTTTTTTGAGGAAAACATTCCAGGATGTTTCTCCATATAGTGTCTTCAATGGGGTCCAACGGGTCGAAGGTCCAGATGTGAGTTTCAGTGCAGCTTCAGAGTCTCGACACGATCCAGCCGAGGAATAAGAGTCTCATCTAGACAAACCAGCGGACAATTTATAAAGAAATAAACATTTATATACTTTTAAACCACAAATGCTCGTCTTAGGAGTGAGTAAATTATCAGGAAATTTTAATTCTAAAGTAAACTAATCCTTTAACTTTCATTCGTCCATGAAACACAAAAGGATATATATATATATATAAATTAAGACAGAATTTGTATTGTACATAGTTTTGGTCAGAAAGCATCTCTGTAGAAAGTGTTATTGGCTCAGAGATCTTTCATCAGAAACAGTTTCTGACTCTGAAAACTCAAACAACAGTTCAAGAAGAAGCAGCAATTGTGCAAAATCACATCTGTGACGGAGAGATGTTTCACAGCACAGATTCTCTGATAAATGACACGAGAGAGAGAGAGAGAGAGAGAGAGGGGGGGGGAGAATTTGAATTTAAATACACCTTTATTTAAAACAATAAGGTGTTCACAGTAATATTACAAACTTACAGAACAAGAATATATATAATATTCATGTTAAAATGAGAAACATTTTAAAAAGCAAGCAATAAATCATCATCATCATCTACTGTGCAAAGGACCTCATTTATCCCCCAAATGTACATGAACGATTCTACACAATTTACCATTTTATAATAGGCATGCTCTATTCTAAGCCGAGCCGCCACCAAGCCTTTGAAGATCATCAACACATCCACAGAACCCTGTCCTAACAACTTATTCTTTCTGGATTTCCATATAGCAAGTTTTGCTGTACCAGACAAAAAATTAAGTAAAATCAACTGACTTTTCTTTTTTTCCGTATACCTTGGACCATATATAAACATTTCATAAGAGAAAGCTTCACCAATTTCAACGAACCATTGCGATAAAAGTGAAAACAAATCTTTTAGCCGAGCACACTGTACAAATAGATGAAAAACCGTTTCAACCTCTTTACAGAAGGGACAGCCCACCCCTACCGAAGGATCAATGTTCCCCACGTATCTGTGTGTGGCTATCGCCCCATGAATGATCCTCCACTGAAGGTCCCCCGTTCTTTTGTCAATGGGGCGTTTGTATAAGGACCGCCAGCAGCCTCTAGGGGAGGAAAGAACTCCAAAAAAATCAGTCCATTTATTTGAAGCAAGTCCATGCAAGCGACCAGCATTAGATGCCTTCACACAGGAGATATAGAGGGCTTTTTTCCCCACTTCCTCAAAAACTCCAAGCTGAGGAGTTTCAAAAGACAAAAGACAATTCTCATCATCTTGCCATTCTCCCACGGCAATAGTCACATTCAGAGAAGGGAAAACATAAGGAACCCCCTTTCTCCATTGATCAGTTGCTATAGAGTCATTTGTAAAAATCTTATGGTCCGCATGCAAAGACTTTAAAATTCCAGTTGTAGCTTGTTTCAGCAGCCTCAGAGATCTCACTCCAGTCCTTTCACTCAATTCCTCTAAGCTCTTGGTCAAAATATGTCCCAGCTTTGTGCATCCCGCAGCAGTGAAACATGCACGCAGACTAGGTCCAGACACAAGTCTTGAGGGTAAAAAGTCATTAAGAAAAAGTGGCTCTTCAAAAAGCCATAATCCAGCATGTGTGTTCGGTGTACGTGAAATGGTAAACACCTTCCATGCCTCCAGAACTGACTTATAGAAAACAGTCAAATTCACACGGTCCTCATTCTGGAGCTCCATTAAGAACAGATGTTTGTCCAATCCCATACCTCTGACCCTCCTGAGAAGAGCAGAAGCCGTCTTTAACCATGAAGCATCCGTGTGATACAACAGTCTCTGAGCTGCTTGCAACCGGAAAGCCATGATTCTGGATCTGATATCGATCAATCCTTGACCTCCCTCTTGAACTGGAAGGTATAAAGCAGCAGCACGAATCCAGTGTTGTCCAGACCAAAAAAAATTAACAAGTTGCCTTTGAATCTCCTCAATAAGTCCAACAGGTGGCTGTAGCACAGTTATTTTATGCCACAGGGTAGAAGCAACCAAATTATTGGTCACTAAAACCCTCCCCCTATAGGACAACTGCGGTAGCAACCATTTCCATTTAGACAACTTGCTGCACACTTTCTCCACTAGCCCCTCCCAATTTTTCTTTTGATACTCATTTGACCCCAAAAAAACTCCCAATAATTTAAGTCCCTCCATTCCCCACTTTAGGTCTCCAGGTAACTTTGGAAGACTCTCAAACTCCCCTTTACCAGCCCAAAAAGCTTCACTTTTTGCCCAGTTCACTTTAGCTGATGAAGCTTTCTCATATAGACTGAGTACCTCAGATAGACAGTTAATATCTTCAGCATTGTTTACAAAAACTGTAATATCATCAGCATAGGCAGAGAGATACATTCTTGAGTCTAAAGAGAGACCAGGCGCATTAAAACCTGACAGTCTTTCGCGAAGTCTAAAAAGCAGCGGCTCAATTGCTAGACTGTATAGTTGACCGGATAATGGACAGCCTTGCCTAATACCCCTTAAAATAGGAACTGGCCGACTCAAAGTGCCCCCTATCTTCACCATACATGATGCACCATTATATAACAACTGTATCAAATTTAAAAATGTTTCGCCAAAACCAAAAACCTTCAATACATTAAAAAGATATTTGTGATCCACACGATCAAAAGCCTTTTCTTGATCCAAGGCAATTAACCCAACATTCACATTGAACTCATTACAAATATCCACAATGTCTCGCACTAAAAACAAATTATCCATAATGGACCGTTTTGGAATGCAATATGATTGATCTTTGTTTACAACCAAACCCAAAAAATTGTTTAATCTATTTGCCAGACATTTTGAGAATATTTTATACTCTGTTGTAAGAAGGGCAACAGGACGCCAGTTCTTTAAAAGGGCTAAATCACCCTTTTTGGGTAACAGTGATAAGACCGCATATTGACAGGAAGTTGGTAAAACACCTTCTCTTATCGATTCACATAAAACATCAAAATAATCTTGTCCAATGCAATTCCAAAAACTTTTATAAAAGTCTGCTGGCAGTCCATCTATTCCAGGGGATCGTCCTGAATTAAGTTGTCCCACAGCAGCAGTAACTTCCTCAAATGTTATACCAGCATCCAATACATCTTTAGAACCAGAGTCCAGCTGAGGAAGACCCTGAAGAAGCTGTGTCGTACAGTCACTATTTTCACAGTTCTCTGCAGCATAAAGGCTTGAATAGAAATCCACAGCATGGGTTCTCATTTCTACAGTCTTAGACGTTATCCTCCCATCAGGGAGTTTAAGACATGGCATTTGTTTTTGTTGAGCCGCCTTATATTCCAGATTAAAGAAGAAAGAAGTTGGGGCATCCATTTCTGCTAATGACATGAAACGGGACCTTATCAAGGCTCCTTTAACTTTCTCATTTAAGACTAGACCAAGCTCTCTCTTTTTTGTTTGCAAATCATTGTACAATATAGAATTGTGTGCATCAACCAACTGCAATTCCATTAAATTAATTTGCTTTTCAAGAGTTTCAATCACATTCTTTATTCTAGTACTACAGTTAGCTGTATACTGCTGACAGAATTTTTTTATTTGAGTCTTACCCACATCCCACCACTGTTTCAAGTTTTCAAAATAACTCTTTTCCCTTTTCCAATCATCCCAAAAGAAAACAAAATTTTCACAAAACACAGCATCCTGCAGCAATTTTACATTAAAATGCCAGTAAACTGATTTTCTAGGTATATTTGACATGTTCATTGTCATAATAATTAAATGATGATCAGAAAAACCTACAGGACTTATGCAACACTCAATTACTCTACTGTTAAAAGACTTTGACACATAGAATCTATCTAGTCGGGCAGCACTAACTCGATTATTAAAGGCCTTAATCCATGTATACTGTCTATCATTTGGGTGTTTGATTCTCCACATATCCAAGAGCTGGAAATCTTTGATGAGTTTTGACAATGCACTTGAGGACTGTATATGAGGTTCCTCAGTATTACGATCTATAGTAAAATTAATAGTGCAATTCCAATCTCCACCAATAACAACACATCCTTCACTAAGACACTTTTTAAGACTCTCACTAAGTAAATCTAAAAAAAGTAGGCGCTCCTGTCCCACAGTTGGTGCATAAATATTTATCAGAGAAACAAGCATCTCTTGAACTTGAGCTTTAACCACCAACAATCGACCCTTCACTGGTTCCTCTATACTTATAATATCCGCCCTTATTTTTGAAGAAAAAAAGATGCCCACACCTCTACTTAAATTGGTACCATGACTGAGTATTTTATGTCCTTTCCACCACAAATTCCACTCAACTTCATTCATCAAGTCACTATGAGTTTCTTGGAGAAAAACGATATCAAGCTTTTTCTGCTCAATTATTTCATAGACTGTAGCACGCTTTACACTATCCCTCCCACCATTAATATTTAAAGAGCCTATCCTCAAAGCCTCCATATACAAAATTAAGATGGGAAATAAAGAACAAAGCATGATAGAAAAGCAAAGAAAAGACACCGTGTAATACATGGTTTACAATTTTTTAGATTTACTCTTTCTCTTACTCATTGCTTTACTTTTTCTGATAGTGGTAAGAAGCTTTTTCAAACGAAAACGCTTCTTCTCACAAAGTTCATCAACTCCAACAGTCTTCTGATAAAAAATAACAGAGTGAACAAACTTGTCTACATCAGAGAAGAAATCATTTATGTTGATTTGTTTACCATACGTTTCGTCCAAAAAATTGTTAATTTCTTCCAGACTATACAACGAATCTTTATTGAAAACTCCCGAAAAACCTGTCTGAGATGCATTAAATACACTTCCCTGTGAACTACCATCATTTTCACACATAGAAACTTGTGACTCAGTATCATCAGACTGCTCCTCCTCCATTTCCTCATTATTCAAGACGCTTGAAAACGATTCAATTCCATCATTTGCACTCTCCCCCGTTTTAGTACCACTGGTACTAGCTACTACTTTGTTAACATCAGAAACTAGGTCAGTTATGCTAATCTCTGGGGCTACAAAAGCTACAACATCCTCATTTTCAATATCAACAGCCGGTAACACAGCATCTGAATTCACATCACTCACCTCAACTAGTGGAACAACCTCATCTTGGGCCGCATCAACGCTATTATTTGCGCCCTCGTCCTCTGCTCCTGTCGCGTTTTCTGCACCTGTTTTCTTATGTGGACACATCAGGCGCTTGTGTCCGATGTCTCCACACTCGAAACATCTTATGCTGCCAGTAGTTGCATACACCATATATAATCTTCCCTCGTGTTTCACACGAAAATTAATATCCAGGGTATTCTCAGGCGATTCTAGCACCATGTAGACGTACCGTCTAAAAGACGCGACGTGCTTCAGAGCCGGATGTTTACATCCAAGCGCAACAGTTTTAAAGGGACTCACAACTTTTCCAAAACGCGCTAATTCACGTTGCAAAACGTCATTGGATACGAAAGGCGGGATATTTGAAATTGTTACCTTTGTTGTCGATATATACATTGGAGAAAGTTGCACAAAAGCATCTTTAACAGTAAGGCCACTTACTATTAAACGATTCACTAAATTTTGTTCCTTTAAAAAAACGACGACAGCCTGATTCATCCGTGATGCAGATACAATGTTCTCGTGACCAATTTGATCGCCAACTGCAATTAATACATCCTCCACTGTGGCATTATCCTCAGGAACACATCTAAAACCATTACGGAGTGATAATGACGGCGTCTCATCAAGAGACGCCATCCTGCCACACAACCACCACTATATTTACAATTTGTTTCCTATACCATGTATTTTCTGGAAGGAAAAAGAAAATGTAAATAATAAAACAAGAAAGTTCTCACCCTCACACTCTCACCACCACCACTACTATCCCCAACTCCCAGCATGCAACAGAGAGAGAGAGAGAGAGAGAGAGGGAGAGAGAGAGAGAGAGGGAGAGAAGAGAGAGAGAGAGAGAGAGGGAGAGGGAGAGGAGAGAGAGAGGAGAGAGAGGAGAGAGAGAGGGAGAGAGAGAGAGAGGGAGAGAAGAGAGAGAGGAGAGAGAGGAGAGAGGGGGAGAGAGAGGAGAGAGAGGGGGAGAGAGAGAGAGAGAGAGAGAGAGAGAGAGAGAGAGAGAGAGAGAGAGAGAGAGAGGGAGAGGGAGAGGGAGAGAGGGAGAGGGAGAGAGAGAGAGAGAGAGAGAGAGAGAGAGAGAGAGAGAGAGAGAGAGAGAGAGAGAGAGAGAGAGAGAGAGAGAGAGAGAGAGAGAGGGAGAGAGGGAGAGGGAGAGAGAGGAGAGAGAGAGAGAGAGAAAGAAAGAGAGAGAGAGAGAGAGAGAGAGAGAGGACACTGGACATTCACAATCTCTATGACCACGTCCACCTGCGTAGAGACAGTGTGAATGTGTTTGCTAAAAATCTTAAAGATGTTGCCCTCGGCCGAACCCCTGGCAGTCCCTTAAAGAGTCAGAGAGAATCCAACAACCCTCGACTAACGAGACGCTTCGTACCAGCACCAGCACACAACGTCTTCCCACCGCATCCACCTGAGCCCTGGAGACTCCATCGCCCCGGCCCGCTGTACCCACAGCCTGAACCCCCACGCCCTCGCTTCCGGCCTCCACACCCACATCCCATACACGAACACCACCGTCAACATCAGCAACACCAAGACCCGAGGCCACCATACCAGCGGAGGAAACAGCCAGGACCCAGAGAAGCCCCGGCGCTGGATAACAACACCTCGACAGCGCAGAGGTCATCAGCCCCGCAGCCAGACGTCCACAGACCCGAGCAGGAACAGCTGAGCTACGCCGCAGCCCTGAGAGGCCCAAACGACACGCACAGCACCAGTCTGAGGGAGATCAAGGACATGCTCAACCTGATCTGCACACGGCTGATGGACTAGTCGTGAGTAAAAGACACCAAATTCAACAGGTGCACCGATTAATATATATGCATGTGTATACGCATGTATAAAAAAAAAAAAATAAAAATAAAAAAACACTAACAATAACACTACAAATATGTAATGTATGTATGTTTACATTTTAAACGGGTTCAAGTTGAGTTGGTTCTATTCTAGAGGAATGTTAAAATTGTTTATTGACCGCATGAAACCACTGACAATCACAGTTTGGAACATCCAAGGCATTAACTCATCAAGTTTTGGATGTAAAATCAAAACCTTAGATTTTAAGAAAAGTGTTTTAGATATAGACATAATAATCTTACAGGAAACATGGCGCAGAACTGATGAGGTCACTCTCTGTCCCCCAGGATATCGGGAAATACTCATATCGTCCCAAAAACACAAAAAAGTCACACGCGGGAGAGATTCAGGGGGCATCATAATCTGGCACAAACTTGAAATTAATAAATACATCCAACTAATCAAAAAAGAAGAATCTCATATCTGGCTCAAAATTAATAAACAGCTCAGTCAAACTACACAAGACATATTCTTATGTGCTCTGTATATTCCTCCCTCTGAATCTCCTTACTATAACGAGAACATCTTTGAGACCCTCCACAGCCAAATCAACCACTTCCAGGCCCAGGGAAGTGTGCTGATGTGTGGGGATCTCAACGCCAGAACAGGATCCCTACCCGACTACACCACAGACAACGGGAATAACTATATATTTGGACAGAGCTTTCAACAAAACAGTGTTAACTTTTCAAGGACTAACTCTGATACTCAGGTGAATAAAACCGGCAGGCTTCTACTTGAGCTCTGTCGAAGTCTCGGTCTGTACCTCGTCAACGGCAGGATGAGAGGGGACTCTCTAGGGAGATACACCTACAGCTCATCTCATGGTTGCTCAACAGTTGACTACATGATCACAGACTTAGATATATTCTCTTTCAGAGCATTCACGGTCAAACCACTAACACCCCTATCGGATCACAGCCAAATTACTCTGTATCTAAAAAGGGAAGAAAATACTAACATACACCCACAACCCAGTAAGCTGTACAACATCCAAAACATCTACAGATGGGCTCAAAACAGCACTGAAAAATACCTGACCGCATTTGACCATCCCCAAGTGGGCTTACTCATGGATAACTTTATGGATTATGATTATCCTCATAATGAAGATGGCGTAAATCTGGCTGTAGAAAACATAAATTACATATTTGATTATCTGGCAACAATATCTAATCTTAAAACCACTAAGAAAAACCCTAAGCAAAAACAAAAGAATGAAAAATGGTTTGATTCGGATTGTAAAAGAATAAAGAAAAATTTAAGACAGCTTGCAAACCAAAAACACAGACAACCAGACGATTCAGATTTGCGTCTTCATTATTGTGAGGAGCTTGAAACATATAAAAACACACTCAGAAAGAAGAAAGAACAGTACATCCAAAATCAGCTCAAAACTATTGAAGATTCTGTCCAGTCAAACAGTTTCTGGGACAACTGGAATCACCTAAACAATAAGAAACATGAACAAATTACAATACAAGACGGAGACACCTGGAAAAATCACTTTGAACAACTCTATAGCAAATTAGACATGAATATAAATCAAACACAAATATATGAAAAATTAAACCATATAGAAAACATAATTGGCAAACACCAAAATCCACTAGACTACCCAATCACAGAAGAAGAGCTGATGGATAAAATACAGGCTCTGCCAACAAAAAAGTCAAGAGGACCAGACGGCATCCTAAACGAGATGCTTAAAAATATAAACCCCAAATTCAAATTGGCCATCATGAAACTGTTCAACTTGGTTCTGAGTGTTGGTCATTTCCCTGACACCTGGAATAGAGGACTCATAACGCCCATATTCAAGAGTGGAGACACATCAGACCCCAACAATTACAGAGGCATCTGTGTGAGCAGCAATCTGGGGAAGCTGTTCTGCAGCGTCATCAACACGAGACTCGTCCACTTCCTCACAGAGCACAATGTCCTGAGCAAAAGCCAGATCGGATTCCTACCAAATTTTAGAACATCAGACCACATCTTCACCCTGCATACCCTGATCGATAAATACGTCATCAACCAAAACAAAACCAAAATTTTCGCTTGCTTTGTAGACTTCCAGAAGGCCTTTGATTCGATTTGGCATGAAGGCCTTCTTTCTAAACTTCTAGAATCAGGTATTGGGGGCAAAACATATAGCATTATAAAAACAATGTACTCAAACAATCAATGTGCAATTAGAATTGGCCATAAACGAACCGAGTTCTTCACTCAAGGGCGGGGTGTGAGACAGGGCTGCCCACTATCACCGACCCTCTTCAACATCTACATTAATGAATTGGCGAAACTCCTAGAAGAATCGGCAGCTCCTGGCCTCACACTTCACGACTCCTCTATAAAGCTCCTGCTGTATGCGGATGATCTGGTCCTGCTGTCTCCAACAGAAGAGGGTCTACAGCAGAACCTGGACATCCTGCATCAGTTCTGTCAGACCTGGGCCCTGACCGTCAACCCAACCAAAACTAAAGTAATAACGTTTCAGAAAAGACCCAGATGTCAGGGAAAGGGACACAAGTTCACCCTTGGTATGACCAAACTTGATCATGTCACAAGCTACACATACCTCGGGCTGAAGATAAGTGCAAACGGAAACCTAAATTTGGCCGTGAATGAACTGAAAGAGAAAGCAAGAAGGGCCTTCTATGCCATCAAAAAATCTATCCAAATTGAAATACCAATCAGAATCTGGCTCAAAATATTCCAATCAGTCATAGAACCAATTGCATTATATGGCAGTGAAGTTTGGGGTCCTCTCCTAAATCACCAATTCGACAAATGGGACAAAAATCCGATTGAAACCCTGCATGCCGAGTTCTGTAAGAGTATCCTGAGAGTACAGAGGAACACGCCGAACAACGCATGCAGGGCAGAATTAGGCCAGTACCCTCTCCTAATACATGTGGAGAAACGAGCCATCAAATTTTGGAAACATCTAAAAATGAGTGACCCCAACTCTTATCATTATAAAGCCCTTCAGAACCATGAGATGAACCCTGAGAAGAGCCCGCTCATTCAGCTGGTCCTGAGGCTCCACACACAGACTAACACCACTAACACTAATCAGCCTCAGGACACTGACACCCTCATCCACACAATCCGGCCCAACCACATTATAAAAGCTCAGCGAGAGCATTACCTGACCTACTGGACTCAAACAACACAAAAACAGAGTAAACTAGAATGTTATTTGGCCCTAAACAGAGACTACACAACCGCAGAATACCTGAGTGCAGTGAAGGACTGTACACTCAGAAGAAGAATGACGAGGTACAGACTGAGCAACCACAGCCTGACTGTAGAGACGGGCAGATACAGACAGAGCTGGCTGCCCCGAGAGAGACGCCTCTGCCCATACTGTGACCAGGGAGAGGTGGAGACAGAGCAACACTTTCTCACCAGCTGTCCCAACTATGAGGACATTAGAGGGACTTTTTACACAAAATTTGAAATACTTTGCCCTAACTTCCTAAAGTTGAACAACAAAACACAATTTCAACACCTATTAGGTGAAAAAAGAGATTGTATCCTAATAGCGGCAAGATACATCGATGCCTGCCACAAGAAGAGAGAGTTGACGACTATTCAATGATGCGCTCACACACACACACACACACGCTTGTACACAAAACAAACACACAAACACTTACACACTGAATTCTAAGTTGTTCACAGAATTTTGAAATGTTCATAAACTGTTTTACTATTTTTATTTAATTGAATTATTATTATTTATTTTTTTGTACTAAATGTTCAAAATCATTTTATATGTTGTTTTCATGCTTTGGCAATACAAATGTATTTTTGTCATGCCAATAAAGCTTTATTGAATTGAATTGAATTGAGAGGGAGAGAGAGATCCCAGAAATCACAGCGTTCCCAGGATTCAGTTACTCAGAGACACTAAACACATAAAACATGTCAGAAGGAAGAACAAGCATCAAATAAATCAGCCGGAGTGATTCCTGGATGAGTTTCCTAGTGATTCATTATCGGAATAAAATCGTGTTCTACAGTGATGCCAAAAATCATTTATACCTACATGTCAATCATTACATCAAACATCAAAGCAACTGTCAAAAAACATATTAAAGTCGCCCTGTAGTCAATCATTTATCCCTTAAAACTCATCTTTGATCACCCGAGATGACATATTTAAAAAAAAAAATCTGTCTTCATGTCTTAAAATATCTTGACTGTAACTCGACACCCTTGCCTCATTTAGTATGCGTGGTTCTATGAATATGCAAATGAGCCCCGCCTCCACTCACTCACTCAGCTCAGAGATCCACTGGTTGACGATCACACGTTGATCTGATTGGTTACAAGGTAGTTTGTGACGTCAGAAACACCAGCGATTTCAAAGTGTGTGTTTGAGACTGTCTTTGGTTCACTGCAGTTTTAAGGAGGAAATACTCAGCAATGGTGTCGACTTATGAACTTACACATGCTTTGACTGACTTCACGAACATATCACTGAGATATCCCTCACTTCATATAAATATCAGCATCTGCAACAAACTGCATATTTTTGCTCAGAGCTGTTTTTCCTCCATATTCTCACTATATCAGACTATATGAGCCATAAAAGCCTGATGAATCAAATATGATACTCAACAAAAAAATATGCAAATGTTTTGTTCAAAAACAGACCTTCATCTTCAAGCAAGCTTTGATTTCGGTTTTATTTTGTCCCTTCCAGCAGCGAGAGACACAAAACCAGCCATATTGACTTTGATGGGGAAACGTTTGAGTGAAGAGAGTAAAGATTGTAAAGCACGAGGTCACAGCTGTGAACGCAGAACATTAACAATATTCATATCTATAAACGCCTGCTCTGATTCTGTGCATCTGATGAAACGATAAACTCTCGGCTGCGCTCATTTCATCTGCATTGATCTCGGGGTTATTATGGCCTGGCAGATCTTGTTATGTTTGGCCTACTGTACAAAGTTACAAGGTGAAATTGAGTTTGTGCATCAGATCTGTTCATGTTAACGCACATTCCTGCTTCATTATGGTTTCCCGGCTCAGTTAATGCACTCCGGTCTCTCTGAGACAGATATCAGGTGTCAGTTTCAGGAGATGTTGAGTGGAAGGAAAGCGCTGTAAGGTAATTACGCTCGCGTGGCGAATAATGGATGTGTATGGATGTGTGTGTGTGTGTGTGTGTGTGTGTGTGTGTGACGCACCTGGCGTGTGTGTGTGTGTGGCTCCTGTAACTCATTACACTGACTAAACGCTTCTTTCTTCATCCGTGGAGGAACGGCAGCAATCTGGTGTGGATTCGCCCGCGACATGTTGTGTGTGTGTGTGTTTGTGTGTGTGTGTGTGTCTGCTGACAGTTTCTCTAACACACAAAAAAAAAACCACTGGGTTAAAAAATTCCCAAACAATTTAGGACAGAACACGTTGGGTTAATTTTACACAAAAACTATCCAAACACTGGGTTGTTACGCCTGACCCAGGATCTGGGTTACACAAAAACTACTCAAACACTGGGTTGTTACGTCTGACCCAGGATCTGGGTTACACAAAAACTACTCAAACACTGGGTTGTTACGTCTGATCCAGGATCTGGGCAACACAAAAACTACCCAAACACTGGGTTGTTACGTCTGACCCAGGATCTGGGCAACACAAAAACTACCCAAACACTGGGTTGTTACGTCTGACCCAGGATCTGGGTAACACAAAAACTACCCAAACACTGTGTTGTTACGTCTGACCCAGGATCTGGGTAACACAAAAACTACCCAAACACTGGGTTGTTACGCCTGACTCAGGATCTGGGTAACACAAAAACTACCCAAACACTGGGTTGTTTCGTCTGATCCAGGATCTGGGTTACACAAAAACTACCCAAACACTGGGTTGTTACGTCTGACTCAGGATCTGGGCAACACAAAAACTACCCAAACACTGGGTTGTTACGTCTGACTCAGGATCTGGGCAACACAAAAACTACCCAAACACTGGGTTGTTTCGTCTGACCCAGGATCTGGGTAACACAAAAACTACCCAAACACTGGGTTGTTACGTCTGATCCAGGATCTGGGCAACACAAAAACTACACAAACACTGGGTTGTTCCGTCTGACCCAGGATCTGGGTAACACAAAAACTACCCAAACACTGGGTTGTTACGTCTGACTCAGGATCTGGGCAACACAAAAACTACCCAAACACTGGGTTGTTTCGTCTGACCCAGGATCTGGGCAACACAAAAACTATCCAAACACTGGGTTGTTACGTCTGACCCAGGATCTGGGCAACACAAAAACTACCCAAACACTGGGTTGTTACGTCTGACCCAGGATCTGGGTTACACAAAAACTACCCAAACACTGGGTTGTTACGTCTGATCCAGGATCTGGGTAACACAAAAACTACTCAAACACTGGGTTGTTACGTCTGACCCAGGATCTGGGTAACACAAAAACTACTCAAACACTGGGTTGTTACGTCTGACCCAGGATCTGGGCAACACAAAAACTATCCAAACACTGGGTTGTTACGTCTGACCCAGGATCTGGGCAACACAAAAACTATCCAAACACTGGGTTGTTACGTCTGACCCAGGATCTGGGTAACACAAAAACTACTCAAACACTGGGTTGTTACGTCTGATCCAGGATCTGGGTAACACAAAAACTACCCAAACACTGGGTTGTTACGTCTGACCCAGGATCTGGGTTACACAAAAACTACCCAAACACTGGGTTGTTACGTCTGACCCAGGATCTGGGTTACACAAAAACTACTCAAACACTGAAAAAATAACCCAAAAACATTTTTTTAGAGTGCATGTTTTACCACGGTAATACTCCCTTACAAAACAGCCCCGTGGTCGTACCATGGTATCAGCTGGTAATACACCAATCCGAGATAAAAGGAGTAGATCTGACCTCATGATGTGGATTATCTGCTCCAGGATCGATTTGCACCTGAACTCTTCTGTCCTGATCAGGAGAGGACCCGTTTGAAGACGTCTGATCTACGGTCTACATCAGAGATAAACAGTGCGGCGTGTGACCTTTGCCCCCGCTGGCTTCGTTAAGAGGAAACATCATTAGGCGATTCAATTCTCATGCGCTGATGCTTAATGCGATCTGCGGCGGCGGCAATTTGCAAACTATTTTGAAAGCATATTATAATGGGATTGTTTTAGTGCCATCTATAATTCACTCGGCAGGGAAATGTGTTTTTTTACCCTCAACAATGTGGCGTTCAGGAGCAATTAAGAGGAAAAGGCTTTTAAAAGCGACTGGTGCATTTCCATAAAGGGCAAAGCTTTGAAATTGCATAAAACACAAGCTAAATGGTTTTTACTGTTCAATGCAGGGGAGAAAAAACAAATATCTCAGAAAGAGGAAGCGATTGCATCTCGTCTGGCTATTATAGAGACATCAGTTCAAGGCATCAAACTCAGATTACAGACGTCAGGATCAGATTCTCGTTTCACTGAAACACACTTGATGGACGCTGTTGTTGCACTGCATGTTTAAAGCCATATAATGCTCGTTCACTTCAATATTTAAAGCAGATGCATGATTTAAGAGGTGTAACAGCATCACACACACTCGATGATCGTGTGGCTGGTCTGGTTTCCCCGTGAGCCGCAGTAATCGCTAATGAGATTTCAGAGCAGCTTTCACTTAACACACGGATCAGTGGATCTCTAACAGGACATGTGTGATCACAGACAAACACGCTTAAACTCAGAGCTGGACTTACGGATGTTTGCATATTTCTACTGGAAAACAACTGTTTTATTTTTGTGCATTTCATATCTATTTGTTTTCAGAATGTCATTTCAACACTAAAATGCTAATAAAGTCAGATATCAGCCACTTAATCATCAAATAATTTCTAATCTGTCAGAATTAAATGTCTCTTCCAGTTAGACCTGGTAAAACTCCCAGTTAGAGACGGATCTGAGCTCTGCTCCGGATTTAATTAAACTCCATTCATGGGAATCGATGTCTCGATTTATTCACTGATCGGTGGCCAAGTTCCTTCTTCATTAACGGAGGCGTCAGTAATGAGTTTACGCACGGCCTGTCCGACCCATAATGCCGTGGGTCTCGCTGGCCTCATTGAGTGTGAATAACGTACAAGTGTTCTTGTGGAAGAAACACAATCAATGGCTTTGAGTTATTAATGTAACGGCTGCTGCAATAAACACTGCTGTAACCTTCTGTTATCATTAACACACACTCACTCTCACACACACACAGAGACACACACACACGCACACAACCAATCTAGCCCAGTTCCCCAGGCGAGGGGCTGATGAACATGTTTGTTTGGAATTAGCTGTGCGCCTCTTTTCCAATTTTCCCGTGTTGGGATCAGGAATCAGGGATGGGGGATTAGGGATGGTGTGTGTCTCAGCGGTCCAGTAACCGGAGCGGTCAGGCCTGTTTATTGATTAACCTTCACATGTAAAGCACTCTGTAAATTGAAGGTGGGCCTGTTGGAGACGGGATCTTCGAGGGTCTGAATGATGGATCGTGGGCGTCTCAGAGACGGAAGCGTCTGCTAACAGAGTTAATGTTCATTTCAACGCTCACAACACTGAGATGACACCCTGCGTGACCTCAGACTCCTGAATCAGGCTAGTGGGATTCTAATAGGTTTTGCTGATAAAAGCATATATGTCCACGATCAGCTATTGGCCCGACTGTTTAAAAACAGCCAATGACCAGGGCCGATTATATCCTGTCAATCAAAAGGGGGCGGAGACGTGTCAGACTGCAACTCATACAGTGTGTGAAGAAAATCTCTCTCAGGCTGAATTTAGGGCATTCGAAGTTAGTGACAATAACGCATTAACAGTTAAGAAGTAGAGACATTAAAGGTGACATATTATTCCTCTTTTCACCAGATGTATAAATCTCTGGTGTCACAGCAATCAAACACAGGAGTCTCCTTTGATTATGTCGCTTCACCTGTAAACCTGTGCACTTCTTTAACATGTAAGCATGATGGGAATGAGATGGAGGATTAATGTGATCCATCGGGTCGTTTAAGGCTGAAGACGCGCGCGAGCGTTCACTGCTAATCAGTGCAGACGAAACGACATTACTCTACACACACCTCACCAACAATGAGAGAAAATCATCAAGATAAAGTGACTGATGAAAATGTCCTGAGAAACAACATAATTCTAGTATTTTACTGTTCCTTTGCCACTTACCAAGAAAAATAGGTGCAATTTAGTCTTTTGTGCATGAATACCTCATCAAGGCAGTTTGTGTGCGAGTCAATCTCCTGCAGTTCCGGCCTTTATTTCTTTCTTTCAGCGATTTAATTCCCCGACGTTTGTGTCCGTGTCCAAGTGCACATCAACATCTTCAACCTCTTCAACCTCAACATCTTCAACCTCAACATCTTCAACCTCAACCTCTTCAACCTCAACATCTTCAACCTCTTCAACCTCAACATCTTCAACCTCAACATCTTCAACCTCTTCAACCTCAACCTCTTCCTCTTCAACCTCAACCTCTTCAACCTCTTCAACCTCAACCTCTTCCTCTTCAACCTCAACCTCTTCAACCTCAACCTCTTCAACCTCAACATCTTCAACCTCTTCAACCTCAACCTCTTCCTCTTCAACCTCAACCTCTTCAACCTCAACCTCTTCAACCTCAACATCTTCAACCTCTTCAACCTCAACCTCTTCCTCTTCAACCTCAACCTCTTCAACCTCAACCTCTTCAACCTCAACCTCTTCAACCTCAACCTCTTCAACGTCTTCAACCTCAACCTCTTCCTCTTCAACCTCAACCTCTTCAACCTCAACATCTTCAACCTCAACCTCTTCCTCTTCAACCTCAACCTCTTCCTCTTCAACCTCAACCTCTTCAACCTCAACATCTTCAACCTCTTCAACCTCAACCTCTTCAACCTCAACATCTTCAACCTCTTCAACCTCAACCTCTTCAACCTCAACATCTTCAACCTCTTCAACCTCAACCTCTTCAACCTCAACCTCTTACTCTTCAACCTCAACCTCTTCAACCTCAACATCTTCAACCTCTTCAACCTCAACCTCTTCCTCTTCAACCTCAACCTCTTCAACCTCAACCTCTTCAACGTCTTCAACCTCAACCTCTTCAACCTCAACCTCTTCAACCTCAACATCTTCAACCTCTTCAACCTCAACCTCAACCTCTTCAACCTCAACATCTTCAACCTCTTCCTCTTCAACCTCAACCTCTTCAACCTCAACATCTTCAACCTCTTCAACCTCAACCTCTTCCTCTTCAACCTCAACCTCTTCAACCTCAACCTCTTCAACCTCAACCTCTTCAACCTCAACATCTTCAACCTCTTCAACCTCTTCAACATCTTCAACCTCTTCAACCTCAACATCTTCAACCTCTTCAACATCTTCAACATCTTCAACATCTTCAACATCTTCAACATCTTCAACATCTTCAACATCTTCAACATCTTCAACATCTTCAACATCTTCAACATCTTCAACATCTTCAACATCTTCAACCTCTTCAACCTCAACCTCTTCAACCTCTTCAACATCTTCTCCTCTTTGTCTTCGGTCTAATGGCTTCCCTGAATGATGTGAAGTCAGGAGAACATCTGCTTTCTGAGGGAAGAATCTTCCTGAGACACTAAACCTACCCATCACACACACACACACACACACAATACAGATGATTGATCCGCCATCGAATCGCTGGGAAAACCTGCTCACGCTGCGGGAGATCAGACACATCTTCATCTGTTCATAATGAACATGGCTGTTAAATGGGTCACATCATCCACTCTCTCCACTTTCATAATTTAGATTGTTATGATCAGGGATCTTCAGCTTCTTGTTTCTAATGCTGGGATTCTTCAGAAGAATCACATCTGCTGTTTCATTTCAGGAAATTCTGAGGAAGTTCTGAGTTCTAGAAGATTCAGTGTGGATTTTTAAATACAGCTGGTCAAAAGTTTGGGAAAAAAATCACAATTACGCTTTTTAAATGTTTTTTAAAGTCTCTTCTACTCAGCAAAGCTGCTTTTATTTGATAAAAAAAAATACAGTAAAATGTATGAAATATTATTATAATGTAAATCATCTGTTTTCTATGTGAATATATAGTAAAGTGTAATTTATTCCTGTGATCAAAGCTGAATGTTCAGCATCATTACTCCAGTCTTCAGTGTCACATGATCCTTCACAAATCACTCTAATATGATGATTTGATGATCAAGAAACATTTATGATTATTATCAATGTTGAAAACAGTTGTGCTGCTTCAGATTTCTGTGGAAACTGTGATTAAGACTGGAGTAATGATGCTGAAAATTCAGCTTTGATCACAGGAATAAATTACAATTTACATTGCAATAATATTTCACTTTTTTTTACAGTATTTTTGGTCAAGAAAATGCAGCTTGATGAGCAGAAGAGACTCTTTCAAAAACACTAAAAATCAAAATGATCCCAAACTTTTGAACAGGTTCAGCTGAAGGCTCAGACGACACAGACTCTGTCCTACAAACGTCTCCTGGTAAAGTGAATAAAGAAAGTAATTCTCTAAAAGGGTCACACAGTGACCTCTGACCTTCTGGACCATCAGAAGAGGAGAAACTCTTATTCTAACCTTCGAAGCGTTTCTCTGATCTGATTCCCGTGGGCGTCTCCTCTCTCCGGGACTAAGTGGATCATTCTGCCGCTTTCAGAAGCTTTCGGACACGCAGAAAAACACAGAGTGAATAAATAAAGAGAAGTTCGCCTCCTTTCGCTCTTTGATTTGTTGGATTTCAGCCGCTGATAATGAGATGTTTTTTAAACCACTGAAGTTTGAGTCTGTGGATTCTGGAGCAGGAGTCCGTCTCTCTTTCAACTATCTGAACTCTGAATGTGTGTGTGTGTGTGTGTGTGTGTCGGGTCCGGCTGTAACGACACCTCATTAGTACCAGCGGATAAAAGCCTCTCCGTACGGATACAGTTATTATCACTAAAACAATCAGACTCTTCAAAGCGATTAGAAATAATTGCCTCGAGATGTTCGCCCTCAACAAGAGGAAAGGGTGAAAAACACTCTGCGTCACTCATATGATCATCAGAACATCAGTGTTACAGTATAAGCTGCTGTTCACAATCACACACAGGATATTATTACAGGACAAGTCGAGGGCGGGGCTTGATGATAACCCTCAGCACATGATTGGATGGTGAGAAGTGGGCGTTGCCCAGGGTTGTATGCCATTTAGTATTTGATTAAAAATGCCTTTTAATTGCTTTAATTACTTTCCTGAATTTGTACTGTATTTATTTATATGGTCATACATAATATATATGGTGTGAAAAAACACCTCCCAGAATGCCATTACCTCTTTCAAATTCAATAAAATCCCATTCAACCCCGTTTATGAGCCGAGCTGGACCCAGCAGAAGATGTGTGTGTCTGAGTTTTATAACCGGTGCAGGAACACGAGTCTCTCTGACAGAGGACGATTTACAAGCTACGTGACCCTGCAACAAATCAGCTCTCAACGGGTCGTCCCAGCATGCACTGCTTCGACTCCACGCTCCTTTAGCTTCATTCTGCTCTCATCAATCCCAGCATGCACTGCTTCGACTCCACGCTCCTTTAGCTTCATTCTGTTCTCATCAATCCTGCAAACAGCATCTCACGCTGAGACCCATAAACACATGATGTGAGTCAGAGCCTGTTTCAGGTGTAGCGGGTCTGGTTCGCGACAGCAGATACGAGCCATAAATTGATACAGCGCCATAAATGGATATTTAATTAATACGCGGGTAACAGGATGAAATAGCGCCGTGTGTGTGTGAGTTTCATTACGCTCATGTCGAGAGCGTTCCCGCTGGCCATAATTCTCCAGAGTGAACCATTCAGAGACACACAAACCCAGAATCACACGCATTTACCCGGGATCACGAGGAACGACACATTTAACCGCGATCACGAGGAACGACGCATTTGACCGGAATCACTGGGGACGACACATTTAACCGGGATCACAGGGAACGACGCATTTAACCGGGATCACGAGGAACGACGCATTTAACCGGGATCACTGGGAACGACGCATTTAACCGGGATCACGAGGAACGACGCATTTAACCGGGATCACTGGGAACGACGCATTTAACCGGGATCACTGGGAACGACGCATTTAACCGGGATCACTGGGAACGACGCATTTAACCGGGATCACAGGGAACGACGCATTTAACCGGGATCACGAGGAACGACGCATTTAACCGGGATCACTGGGAACGACGCATTTAACCGGGATCACTGGGAACGACGCATTTAACCGGGATCACTGGGAACGACGCATTTAACCGGGATCACTGGGAACGACGCATTTAACCGGGATCACTGGGAACGACGCATTTAACCGGGATCACTGGGGACGACGCATTTAACCGGGATCACTGAGGACGACGCATTTAACCGGGATCACTGGGAACGACGCATTTAACCGGGATCACTGGGAACGACGCATTTAACCGGGATCACTGGGAACGACGCATTTAACCGGGATCACGGGGAACGGCGCATTTAACCGGGATCACGCGGAACGGCGCATTTAACCGGGATCACGGGGAACGGCGCATTTAACCGGGATCACGCGGAACGGCACATTTAACCGGGATCACGGGGAACGGCGCATTTAACCGGGATTGACATTTAAGCTTCTAATTTAATCCGGACAGATTCTTCCCAACAGAGATTCAGCTGATCCATTACACTGATGCAGGAGGTTATAATAATAATAATAATAATAATAATACAAATTAAAATGAATACACACATATATATATACATACATACATGCATATATACATATACACATATATATATACAATAGAAGGAAGTCACTTGCGCTTCAGCCTGGTTATATATATATACACACACATACATATATATATATTAATTAAAATTAGTGCGTGTGTGTGAGTGAGTGTGTGTGCGAGTGTGTGTGTGTGTGAGAGAGTGTGTGTGTGAGCGAGTGTGTGTGTGAGTGTGAATGTGTGTGAGTGTGTGTGCGAGTGTGTATGTGAGTGAGAGAATGTGTGTGTGTGTGTG
>NC_140228.1:502500-527500 GCF_951802725.1 Rutilus rutilus
TTCTCCACAAGTGTCCACAGTTCCTGAGGTGTTTATAAGACAGCGGTGACATGTTCTGGTCAATAGTGTTCAGTGCTCGTCTGTGCTCAACCACAGAACAGTTTCAGGCTTTGCTGGATCTTCATCATTGCGTTAGAACTGGTCTCTGTTGGGGCTTGTGGAACCAAATGTCGGCTGGTGTGTGTAAACGTGCAGATTAAGGGCCGGTAATATTATAATAAGATCCTCTTCATCTGATGGGAATATTTTTGACATGCTTGCAGAGAAAGGCTTATAAAACACAGTTACTGGGTTTCACTGTTCACGTTTTCTGGGTTGTTAGAAGCACAGATTATAGCACTGAAACACGGGAAAGGTCTTATATTTTCATGATATTTCCCCTTTAATGTCAAATAATTCTATAGTTCATATTCATGCAGTATTTTGATGCATTCATTGATGCTAAAAATTTTCATTTTCACACAAAACTGTAAGAAGCAAAATTTTGGAACAGTTAATTGTGAGGTTTGCAGTAAAAGACTGTATTTAATAATTCCATATTTGTTCCACACAACCATAATACCATGTTTGGCTCTGACACTGTAAGTCTTTTCTTTAAACACACTTTCACAGCAGAAATATGAGCAAAGTGGAAAAACGGCAGCGGTTTCTCGCTCTCTGGCACGAGTTATTTATAATAATCATACAGAATAAGAGGCGGTGGGTGTGCTAGTGAAGAGCCAATCAGAAGTCAGAACTCTAGTGGGAATGGGTTAGCTGGGAGAAGTCCAGGATCTAAAACACATGACCAGGAGAATCACATTAGGACATTTTAAGACTGAGATTCCTGCAAATAAAAGCTGAAACTCCAGGCCTGATAGAACCGACTCTTGATACTGGGATACTGGGATACTGGGATACTTTACATGGAAGAATCATCAAAACAACACGAACAGCAGCAAAGCTGAAGAGGTCAGAGGTCAGAATTACCATAAAGATCATCCTGTTTCACAACAGCAAAGAACACGATAGTGTACAACAAATCAGTGATGTGAAGGAGACTCACTCACAGCAACTTTAAGCCATTTTCAGAATTATTAATAAGCGTGTGTCTCCGGGATGTTGTGTAGTTGATTGACGGTCGGTCTGAAGGTCAAACTGCATCAGAGGCCGGAGGTCAACAGTCTGCGAATGAGTGTGTGATCTCACACACATGAACGGAGCGGCTGAAGATTTATGGAGCTATAAGCATCTTTGACCAACTCTGTGTGTTACAGCAGACGACTGGAGCGAAGCGTGTGTGTGTGTGTGTGTGTGTGTGTGTGTGTGTGTGTGTGTGTGTGTGTGTGTGTTAGCAGAGCCGGGAGGAATGCCTGGTACTGGACGACACAGACGTCACATGACACCAGAAACATCTCTACACTAATGCAGAACACATCTCACATCTCACATCAAACTGGACAATATATTCTGTATATATACATATCTCATATATATGTTGTCATGCAAAAAAATACTATTAAAATTTATTTTAATATTTTTATTAATCAAACTGCAGGCAGTATATATATTTATATATTCACGTATTAATAAAAATGTATTAATAAATCAATTATATTATTTATTTGTTTATAAATGTATTTATTTATTTATTTATTTATTCATTTATAATAATAATAAATAAAATTGTATTAACTAATCAAACTAACAAAAAATTACAAGTTGTACAAAAAACAATCATAAAATATTTGATTCATAATAAAAAAAATACATAAGTGATACATAAATAATTTATGTATTAAATTAATAATTTATATTTGTAATTTATAACCAATTTAATTTGATTAACAATGAAAATTACAAACTTTATAAAAATAATAATAATGAAAATACTTTATAATTATAAAATGAAAATAAAAAAATGAAAAAATATATATCATTGATAGATAAATATATATAGTATTTATTTATACATTTATAATGTATAACAAATTAAACTGTATTAATTAAATTAATATTAAAATTACAGACTACAAAAACAAAACACTATTTATTTATTTATTATTTATAATAATAATAAAGAATTTAAAGAAAAATAAAAAATAAAATGTATTTATTTATAATTTACTTATGCTATATCACATTTTATTAATTAAGATTGTACAAAAATACTAACCTCATAATGGAATGCATTTATTTAATTAGTTTAAATTTTTTAATAAATGTAGCATTTATTAAATTAATTTCTCTGCACACAATAGATTTTCCCTGTGGTCTTTGGGGAGCAACATTCCCAGATCCCCCAGACTGGAGTCCTGAGATTCCCGTCTGAAAGCAGGGCAGCGAGTGACACAGTTTCTCGTGTTCCTGATCTCTGATGTGTCCGCGAGGGTAATGCTATTATCCAGACGCTAATGAGAACCGAGAGAAAGTCACGGCGCATTCGCACCTGCCGCCATCTATCCTGACTGAGAGCGCTCAGCCTCGAGACCATATTTCCCAGAAGCCTCGACCTCCCTGCAAGAGCAATAGAATTAAATAGATAAGAGCTGTCATATAGTGTGGAGGGTGAACTATAGCAGGCCGACTGTCACGCTTTTATGAGCTTCACATATTGATTGCCAGCCGAACCCTGTGCGGACCGTCACGCTCACCGAACACACAGACTGGGAGAAAAGATGGACGACGCACACACACACTCTCTTCCACTGGAGAACAGAGAAGCCACCAAAGCCAGAAAATGACGCTGACAATTTGCGCTGATTTGGGACCTGATTCTGTGCAGTAGTGAATGAGAAGTGATACGACACGATATCTCACACACACTCACACTCACTCACTCACTCACTCACTCACTCACTCACTCACTCACTCACTCACTCACTCACGCACTCACCTCACTCACTCACTCACTCACTCACTCACTCACTCACTCACTCACTCACTCACTCACGCACTCACTCACTCACTCACTCACTCACACTCACTCACGCACTCACCTCACTCACTCACTCACTCACTCACTCACTCACTCACTCACCTCACTCACTCACGCACTCACTCACTCACTCACACTCACTCACGCACTCACTCACTCACACTCACTCACGCACTCACTCACGCACTCACTCACGCACTCACTCACTCACTCACACTCACTCACGCACTCACTCACTCACTCACCTCACTCACTCACTCACTCACTCACTCACTCACTCACTCACTCACTCACTCACTCACTCACTCACTCACACTCACCTCACTCACTCACTCACACTCACTCACGCACTCACACTCACCTCACTCACTCTCACTCACTCACTCACTCACTCACTCACTCACTCACTCACTCACTCACTCACACTCACCTCACTCACTCACTCACACTCACTCACGCACTCACTCACTCACTCACTCACACTCACTCACGCACTCACCTCACTCACTCACTCACTCACTCACTCACTCACTCACTCACTCACACTCACCTCACTCACTCACTCACACTCACTCACTCACTCACTCACTCACACTCACTCACGCACTCACTCACTCACTCACCTCACTCACTCACTCACACTCACTCACACACTCACTCACACACTCACACACTCACACACTCACTCACTCACTCACTCACTCACTCACTCACACGCTCACGCGCTCACTCACTCACTCACTCACTCACTCACTCACTCACTCACGCACACACTCACTCACACTCACTCACACTCACTCACACTCACTCACACTCACTCACACTCACTCACACTCACTCACTCACACTCACTCACTCACACTCACACTCACACTCACACTCACACTCACACACACTCACTCTCACTCACACTCACACACACTCACTCTCACTCACTCACGCGTTTCCATCGCGTCCCATTAGATTACATGGAGAGGGCGGGACTTATGAGCGATACTGGGACCAATTCAATTCAAACATACTTTATTGGCATGACAATTGTTTCAATGTATTGCCAAAGCTTTTCCAATCAAGTGAATTCAATTAATTTACTGGGACCAATACTGGGACCAATACTGGGGGACCAATACTATACTGGGACCAATCCTGGGACCAATACTATACTGGGACCAATACTATACTGGGACCAATACTGGGACCAATACTGGGGGACCAATACTATACTGGGACCAATACTGGGACCAATACTATACTGGGACCAATAATATACTGGGACCAATACTGCAACCAATACTATACTGGGACCAATACTGGGGGACCAATACTATACTGGGACCAATACTATACTGGGACCAATACTGGGACCAATACTATACTGGGACCAATACTGGGGGACCAATATTGGGACCAATACTATACTGGGACCAATACTGGGGGACCAATACTATACTGGGACCAATACTGGGGGACCAATACTGGGGGACCAATACTATACTGGGACCAATACTGGGGGACCAATACTGGGACTAATACTGGGGGACCAATACTGGGGGACCAATACTATACTGGTACCAATACTGGGGGACCAATACTGGGGGACCTATACTGGTACCAATACTGGGACCAATACTGGGGGACCAATACTGGGGGACCAATACTGGGGGACCAATACTGGGGGACTAATACTGGGGGACCAATACTGGGGGACCAATACTGGGGGACCAATACTGGGGGACCAATACTGGGACTAATACTGGGGGACCAATACTGGGGGACCAATACTGGGGGACCAATACTGGGACTAATACTGGGGGACCAATACTGGGGGACCAATACTGGGGGACCAATACTGGGACTAATACTGGGGGACCAATACTGGGGGACCAATACTGGGATTAATACTGGGGGACCAATACTGGGGGACCAATACTGGGACTAATACTGGGGGACCAATACTGGGGGACCAATACTGGGACTAATACTGGGGGACCAATACTGGGGGACCAATACTGGGGGACCAATACTGGGACTAATACTGGGGGACCAATACTGGGGGACCAATACTGGGGGACTAATACTGGGGGACCAATACTGGGGGACCAATACTGGGGGACCAATACTGGGGGACCAATACTGGGGGACCAATACTGGGTCTAATACTGGGGGACCAATACTGGGGGACCAATACTGGGGGACCAATACTGGGACTAATACTGGGGGACCAATACTGGGGGACCAATACTGGGATTAATACTGGGGGACCAATACTGGGGGACCAATACTGGGACTAATACTGGGGGACCAATACTGGGGGACCAATACTGGGACTAATACTGGGGGACCAATACTGGGGGACCAATACTGGGACTAATACTGGGGGACCAATACTGGGGGACCAATACTGGGGGACCAATACTGGGGGACCAATACTGGGACCTGTACTTTTCAGGACTTGTTTCTCCCGCTCACAAACTCTGGCGTTCACAGGTTTGATGTTTCTGAGTCAGCGCTGATGTCGAGACACGAGAGAACCGTCAGCTTGACTAATCACTCTCATGCGGAGAGAAACCGCTTCACCCAGCAGGAGCCGCTCACTAAACAATATCGCATCGCATGCTAATGTTGCTCGTGGGAAAGTGTGTGTGTGTGTGTGTGTCGTGTGTGTTTCTCGCTGTCCTTACGGGATGATCCTCGTCCTCACGATTACTCCTGTTCCTGCACGATCTGCACGGTTAGGCCTCAGATTTAAGAGGAACGCCACGGACGCTGCGTCTAATGGGAAAGTGTATTAGTGTGTGACAAAGAGCCTCGTTTCCCGGCGTCACGTGAGTGTGTGTCTTAACAACCATTATTAAACTGATAGATTTAGAAATCATCCAGCATGCATCTGAATATACCATCTATAACTGAGTGATGGATATATATCAGTGCTGGGCAACGAGTAATCGCATACAAAATAAAGGTTTGTGTTTACATAATATATGTGTGTGTACTGTGTATAATTATTTTGTTTATATAAATACACATGCATGTATATATTTAAGAAAAATTTGTTATTTATATATAAAATATTTATAATATAAATTATGTATATATACACTATAATATATATACACACGCAAATATTTCTTAAATATATATACATGCATGTGTGTATTTCTAAATATACTATAAATACAAAATAATTATACACACACATATTATGTAAATACAAACTTTTATTTTGGATGATTAATCGTTGCCCAGCACTGATATACATCTGTGACTCCTAGAAAAGAAGTGATTCTATAGGGTTTCTAGAGTCAAAAAGCTTCTCTATAAGAGAAATGTCCTAAATGATTGCCTTATTTACATTTACATTTACATTTATTCATTTAGCTGACGCTTTTATCCAAAGCGACTTGCAATTGCTATATATGTCAGAGGTCGCACGCCTCTGGAGCAACTAGGGGTTAAGTGTCTTGCTCAGGGACACATTGGTGTCGAACCCGGGTCTCTCACACCAAAGGCATGTGTCTTATCCATCACGACTATAGTACGACACATCGCTGAAGAACTCAACTATAGTCTCGACTGTTTCCAGAAACCGTATTGTCGCAAATTGGTCGTTCAACCGTTAGTTAATGATGTCACACATTTCTAATTTGTGGGGGGGGGGGGGGGGGGGGGGGGGGGGGGGGGGGGGGGGGGGGGGGGGGGGCGGGGGGGGTGGGGGGAGGGGGTCGAGTGCCCATTCAAGGAATTCCACCCTTTATGACTCAACATACTCAAAAAAAAAAAAAAACCTTTGCGAAACTTATACGAACGCTGAAGGAGTGTATTTGGCACAGAGAATCTCTATCGTTCGCCCACTCATTTCTCCACCTCTGCCCGTGTCTAGCGAGAGAACGCAACTCTTCCACAGTGTGATGATCTGACCTGAGGGCACCCAGGGGTCCGGAGACGGCTTCTGGCGGCTGTTGATCTGCTCCCAGTCGAAGTCGTCGTCTCGGCCCTGACTGTATCCGCACTCGCTGAAGGACTTCTCCAGGAGACAGTCATCTAGAGGAGTCAGAGGTCAGAGGTCAGAGGTCAAACTCCTCAACACAAGCTTATACACCAGAGATGCGGCTGTATGTGATAAACCAGACGATCAGCAAACCTTGATATCAGCTATTATATTATTATTATCAGCTAGACAGACAGACAGACAGATGCTTTAATGCTCTAATACGATATAATAAAAGCGTGACGCTCTGCTAATATCAACATGCTTGAAGGCAGAAACACATTTCTCAGTGTTCTGATGTTTTTATGGAAATAAATCCCTTTTTTAACTCTTTGCTGAAGCCGAGGAGAATCTCACTGAGAGACAGAAGAGTGTGTGTGTTCCTGAATCTGTCATCTCTACTCTTTCATTCTCTCAGCATCTTCTGCTCTCCTCGTCAAGCGGAGACGCCACATTTACACCATCAACTGAACAAGCCTCAGTTTCTGGCATCAGGTTTGCTGAGGGATTTCTCTTGATCTGGGAGTGTGTCGCTGTCAGGATGAGGAGCGCTCGACACTGAAGACACTTTCATACGTGATGTTCTGTTAGCTCACGACATCACGACATCTCTCGGTGAGGTTAATTCCCATGCAGTGCGTGTTATGATCAAATACACAGCTGGAACAAATGACAAATGAGCAATAAGACACACAGATCCCGGTTTAGAGATGCAGACGAATCGTCAGAGTCTCAGAACGTCAAGTGTTCTCAGCTTTAGGATCATAAACCTGTCAACATCTCCATATTCTAAAAAGAAATCAAAAAATTTTCTTAAAAAATATTTTAAAAAAAATCAATGAGTTTGTTTTTAAGACCATTTAAAAATGTTTTGCATCATCGTGACGTTATTTTCATGACAATTAAACACACATATTCTTATATTACACTCGTGAAAATCAAGCTTCCAAATGTTTGTTTTTTTGGTTTCATAAAGAACCTTGAAAAATTCTTAAAAGAACCATTTTTTCTACATGTGAAGAACATTTTAATAATCTAAAGAGCACTTTCCACTTTGATGAATCTTGGAAAGACTTCATGGATGTTAAAGGTTCTTCACGGAACCATCGATGCCAATAAACATGGTTTTGCTGTATTTGTTGAATGTCATTTAACTAATCTTGATTTATATAAATAAGTTATTGTATTACAGTGTTTTCTCTTGTAATGAAGGAAAATGGCAGAAATGAAAATGGTGAATCGGCATTGAGAAAAACTGAGAAAAAAAATCATATAATTTATTTAAAAAATTATGTTTAAAGAGTAATTTAGTCAAATGTATTAATTTATATTTATTAATAATTTATATTTATAATGATATTCATTTAGTTTGTATTAGATCAAATTATATAGCCTAATTTTTCATTTTAAATATATATATATATGTGAAAATTAAAAATTATATAATTATATATAATAAAAATCATATAATAGGATATATATATCATATTATATGATTTGTATTATATACAATTATATAATTTTTCATTTTCACACACACATATACATATGTTTACATTTAATTAAATATAGAACTGAAGTAAAATAAAAAATGCTCTGATTTTTAAAAGATATTTTGGTGGTAAAATGCGTTTAAAATGTGTAAAATCTTTCGTCTTCCTCTGATTGCAGAGTGAAACATGACCTGCACATTATTTTAGGTTTCAGTGAGTGTTTTTCAGTCCAGAGATCATCTGAATTATCTGAATGCGTATCTTGACAGTGTCCAGACGTGTGTTATCATTATGGGATATCAATACTGCAGTGTGTCAGAGAGCGACTCACACACACACTTTAGCGCTCAGATAAAGCCAGCGGCTAACGGCTAAAAGCATGTAAATAATCTCAGTTCACCTCTCCAAAGCAAACACACAAACACACACACACTTCTGCGTGCTTTGGCTCTGAAGCGCTGATTGTAAACACACACAAACACACACACACACAGTTTCTTTAATTGATGCTCGAACAAACGCTTGATTCCCAGAGACTTTCAGGTTCACATGAAAGAAGTTCTGCAGTCCTGCGATCGATGCGCTCGGCTCTATTCTCTCCAAAGGAAAAGCACAAGCCAGACAAAGCAACAAGAACTGGTACAAAATTTATCTTGTAAATATTTGAGAAGGGCTCTCGTGTCTTTTAAGTCCTGACATCTGATGCATTTTTAAAAATCTGATCCGAATGCATGCGGTTCCTCACAAGCGGATTACAGCGTTTTTAATGTTGGATCTCCTGAAGTAAAGACCCGTGGAGAAGAACAACTCCTCAAAGTCACTCATTCATGAGAGAACAAGCTTTCTTAATTCAAATTAATCGTGATATTTTTGAGGGTCATAAAGTCAAAAATGTTTTGCAGGTGCAAACACACACACACACACACACACACACACACACATCATTAAATTAGAGGATCATTAAAAAACTGAAATGGTCGAAAAATGTTTTGGTTAAAAACACTCATTTTTGAGTCATTAAATCGAAACTTCTTGAAAATAGTTGGAGACACATAAATAAAAAACTACACATACATATTATATAAATATATATATATATAGAGAGAGAGAGAGAGAGAGAGAGAGAGAGAGAGAGAGAGAGAGAGAAAGAGAGAGAGAGAACAGGGCAAATAGTCAATCGTTCTGCCAGGGTTTTTATTGTTAACTAAAACAAAAACCCCAAAAATCATTAATTTAAATAAAAAGAAAGAAACTTAAAATAAAATAAATAAAAATAAAATTAATTATTTGTTCAGCTAGTTGCTGAGGCTTAAAGGGCTGGTTGATTATGATTTGACTTCTCTAACTGTAGTTAGTGTGTAATGTTGCTGTTTGATCATAAACAACATCTGCAAAGTTACAGCGCTCAAAGTTCAGAGCAAAGGGAGAGATTTGCTTTTACAGAAATGGCTTTTTAAGGACTACAACAAACGGCTGGTAGAGACTACACCACATTCCTCCCGTTAGTGACATCACCAACCCTAGAATTTACATAAACCCCGCCCCCTGAACACGATTTATAGATTATCAAGACAGAATATGCTAATTAATGACTAGAAGATAACTACACATCAGCTTCATAAATTCACCAACTAACCCTTCAGAAATGTCCTGTTGCTTCTACATGTTGTCACTTCTCGAGTCTCTCCATCACTGACTCCGGTTTGAGCATAAAAGGCTAAACGTTTTTAAAATTTCCAGTGCATGTGTGTGTGTGTGTGTGAGGTAAACGGATATGAGCTCTTGTAGCTCCGCCCCCTGTGCCGGGAGCAGCAGCTCATTTGCATTTAAAGGGCCAGACACAAAAACGGTGCGTTTTTGCTCACCCTCAAAAAGAGACAACTTTGACATGATATAAAAATATCTGTGGTGTATTTAGAGCTGTAACTTCACACACACACTCTGGGGACATCAGACACTTATTTTATATCTTGTGAAAAGCGCATTATACCCCCCCTTTAAGTCAACATGCTGAAATATCCCAAACTAAAACTAAATAAAAACTATATGGACAAATAATCATTAAAAAAATACAAAAACACAACAAAATTACTAAAATTTAAGTAAAACTGAAAAAATAAAGAAACCCTACTGAACCAAAACATTAAAAATTATATAAAAATTATATTATAACAAATAGTAACAGACATGAAAAAGTAAAAAGTAATAAAAAAAAAAAATATTGAAATTCGAAATATTAACAAAAACTATAATAGTATTTAAATGATGTGTATATGCTAATAATTAATTAAATCATAGAAATGTAAAAAAATAAAAAATAATAATAATAAATTAAATAAATAAATAAATACTAAAAAATGTATAATTAAATTATTTTTTTAATTAAGCAATAAAATCATTTTCAACACTTTGTAAAAATTAATAAAGTCAGAAAAAATATTAAAATTAAAAAAATAAAAACTATCAAAATAAACTTATAATTCTATCAGCGCTTGTAAAACGTCCGTGTGTGTGTGCGTGTGTTTGTGTGCTTGTGTGCGTGAGAGTGAGTTTGTGTGTGTGTGTGTGCGTGCGTGTGAGAGAGTGTGTGTGTGTGTGTGTGTGTGTGTGTGTGTGTGTGTGTGTGTGTGTGTGTGTGTGTGTGTGTGTGTGTGTGTGTGTGTTCTCTGCTGTGGATGTTCAGGTGAGCCGCTGTGAGACACCGATGCTTTATAAAGCTCTTGGTTTAGACGTGTTGATGTCACAGATGTCTTCAGCACACACTCTGAGCCTCTACAGGGAAGAGAACTCAGAAACCCTGAACACAGAGATGTGTGTGACCGAAGTCCTGCATCCTCCGCTGGACACACACTGGAGCGAGTGTTTTAATGAGCCTCTGAAATAAAGCCTGTTCTGCTCGACTCTAATGACTCTAAACTGACAGACCAGGATCAAAGCAGCCGAGGATCAAGAGTTAGAACTATACACAGAAATGTGTGAGAAAAGAGTCAGCGGCCGATCTACAGCAGATCTGTGTGAGTGTGTGTGTGTGTGTGTGTGTGTGTGTGTGTGTGAGAAAAGAGTCAGCACCTGATCTACAGCAGATCTGTGTGAGTGTGTGTGTGTGTGTGTGTGTGTGTGTGTGTGTGTGTGTGTGTGTGTGTGTGTGTGAGAAAAGAGTCAGCACCTGATCTACAGCAGATCTGTGTGTGTGTGTGTGTGTGTGTGTGTGTGTGTGTGTGTGTGTGTGTGTGTGTGTGTGTGTGTATGTGTGTATATATGTGTGAGAGATAAGAGTCAGCACCTGATCTACAGCAGATGTGTGTGTGTGTGTGTGTGGTCGATCACAGGCTCAACACACATCGAGCACTAAGCCCGCTGAGAGAGAAGCATTGAGTCTGATCGGCACAGATAAATAAATGGTGAAATGAATGTTTTTGTCAAAAAATATGTATCATACAAATCTATCTAAATATCTATCTACAAACTTTACAGATTAATCTGTCATTGGATGGTTCGTAAATTGATGAACATCTTATGATTAATTAAATCACAAAATGGTCAAATTTAAATAATTAAAACAATTTTTTTTTTAAACATTTACTAAAAATTGATTAAATCCTTTTTTTTAATTCAAATGAATAAATAATTAAAAAAAATAAAAACAACCAAATTAAAATGCTTACTGAAAATCAATTAAATCATAAAAATGTAAAATTAAAATAATAATTTTAAAATCAAAAACAAATTAAAATAAAACTGTTGCTAAAAAAATCTGAAATATTTTATTTGTTTACCTGCATGTCAAGTCACCGTTAACTGACATCAGTATCAGTGTTTCAGTATTGAAATATTAACTTGATATTTCATGTGGATTTCTAGAAAGTGTGTGAATCCATGCTTTAACAGATTATCTTCTCTACTCTATAATCTCTACTCTACTCTATAATCTCTACTCTACTCTATAATCTCTACTCTACTCTATAATCTCTACTCTACTCTACTCTATAATCTCTACTCTACTCTACTCTATAATCTCTACTCTATAATCTCTACTCTACTCTACTCTATAATCTCTACTCTACTCTATAATCTCTACTCTACTCTACTCTATAATCTCTACTCTACTCTACTCTATAATCTCTACTCTACTCTATAATCTCTACTCTACTCTATAATCTCTATAATCTCTACTCTACTCTATAATCTCTATAATCTCTACTCTATAATCTCTATAATCTCTACTCTATAATCTCTATAATCTCTACTCTATAATCTCTATAATCTCTACTCTATAATCTCTACTCTACTCTACTCTACTCTACTCTACTCTACTCTACTCTACTCTACTCTACTCTACTCTACTCTACTCTACTCTACTCTACTCACAAACATCACACACACTCATCAGCCTCAAACAAACATCACACACACTCATCAGCCTCAAACAAACATCACACACACTCATCAGCCTCAAACACACATCACACACACTCATCAGCCTCAAACAAACATCACACACACTCATCAGCCTCAAACACACATCACACACACTCATCAGACTCGATTCAGTCTCTCAGTTTATGACTGGAATGGTGCTGTGAAGTTTAAAGCCTACACTCCACCCTCATGTGTGAGAATAGATCTGAGCGTTGGCTTGAGTTCGGTCGGTGGATGTTTGTGTCTCGACACCTCTGCTATATATGTATATATACACACACACACACACACGAGGCAGTGACAGAGAGAGAGACGTCAGAAACACTGAAGCACTTCAGCTTCAACAACTGATAACGGAGACCAGAAACCCTGAGACGTCAACGCAGGAGGATAATATACAGATGAGTTATGAATATTGTGCATGTGAGAGATGAATAAGCATCAGTCTGATCTCCAGTAGAACCAGTTTCAAACTCAACTCTCTCTGAAAGCTTTCATTCAAAAGTGAAAAACTGCATCAGGAATCAGAATTTAGCCGATCTGGTTCTGATTTCAATTACACGTGCAGTAATAATTTGCTTAGTATTTCTGACACCATACGAATAATTAATTCTAAGCAGAAATAATGCTTTAAAAAAAAATATATATATATATATATATATATATATATATATATATATATATATATATATATATATATATATATATTAATGTTTGAATTTATGACAAATATTTTAATAACATATTAAAGTCCCCTTTTAGTAAATAATTGTATCTCTTAAAACCAAAATTACATATTTAAACGTTTTTTCCTTAAAATATCTTGAATGTAACTCGACACCCTCGCCTCATTTAGTATGTGCGGTTCTATGAATATGCAAATGAGCCCCGCCTCCACTCACTCACTCAGCTCAGAGATCCACTGGTTGACGATCACACGTTGATCTGATTGGTTACAAGGTAGTTTGTGACGTCAGAAACACCAGCGATTTCAAAGCGTGTGTTTGAGACTGTCTTTGGTTCACCGCAGTTTTAAGGAGGAAATACTCAGCAATGGTGTCGACTTATGAACTTACACATGCTTTGTCTTAAAACAGATTAATAACACCACATAGACACATAAACTACATTAAAAGATGGATTTTCTCCACAGGGCGACTTTGATATTTAAATGTTTTACCCAAAACAATTCCAAAAAACGTTGGATATTTTGCATCGTCACAAAAATGATTTTGTAAGCCTGAGGAAGGTTGATTGATTTTTAAATATTTAATAATTTTAAGATTATTATATAATAACTAATCTTTTATTTTATTTTAAATAATATTAAAATGTTACTATTTGAAATACTTTATTTTTCTAATAATATAAAATTACGTTTTTTTAACGTTTATTTTTAGATTCAACATTTAAGAATATGTTTTCATTGTTAACAACAAATAAATAATGCTACTTGTGTATTCTCAGTCAAAAGTTTGAGTAAAGTGCGAGTTCCTCTTCAGGTCGCGGGCCTTTTTTCAATCGTGCGCTGCAACAAACAGGCCCAAACAAATCGACACGAACCACCAACGCTTTCTTCTGCCAGCGAGAGGCATGATGGATGTTTATTTTAGTCTGGACTGATTCACTCGATATCAGGAGATGATTTATTCCTGGCCTGTTCTCATTGGATTAGCCTCAGGCAGTCGAGGGGTCCGAGTGAACGAGAGGAGCGATCCGAATCTTTCCTGACCTTCCTCTTCTCTCCTCTGAAGAAACACACAAATCTCCCCCTCCTACCTGAGGCAGTGAGACCTTCCATCAAAGCCCCGCCCACTGGAGTCATGCGAGTCGGATCGAACCACTGCGAGGGCCGGGGGGAGCAAAGCCTTTCTTAGAGACTGAGCGCGTTTAGGCCACACCCACGGGGGGGGGGGGGGGGGGGGGTAATACAACCATCTCCATTGACTCTGTATTGTGTGAAGTTGCCTCCTCGTCAAAAAACATTGTCTAAAAGCTGCTATGTGACAAGGTGTACAGCAAACAAGCTAAAAATCCCAGAAATAAGTTTTTAGAAGCTGTCAACCCCAAAAAACTAGTGTTTAAGGACACAAAAGTGGATACAGGGCAACTGAGACCGAGTGACATTACTCTGAGAACTAACGTAAAAATAGCTTAGCTTACAGAAATATAATATATAAAACTGACATTTGGATATTTGACTTACCAGTGACTAAATGTTTACTGCACACAGTGTATTTTTAGTGCATACTGAGTGTCAGGATCCCAAAGTTTGCCCATTCGCTCCAGCCTGAATCCACTTTTGTGTCCTTAAACGCTCGGTTTTTGGGGTTGACATCTTATAAAAACGTATTTCTGGGTGTTTATCTTGATTTCTGTACACCTGGTCACATAGCAGCTTTTAGACATAGTTTTGTTTATAAATGACAAGGAGGCAGCTTCACACAATACAGAGTCAATGGAGACGGTTGTGTTGTTCCCCCCCGGTGTGTGTGTGTGTGTGTGGGGGGGGGGGGGGGGGGGTTCTCAGATTATGACGTGTGTCGCTCTCTCTCTCTCTCTCTCTCTATATATATATATACGTATGTATGTATGTATATGTATATATGTATACACACTCCCTCAAACGGGTCCAATTTGTCCAAACCTCGCCAGAAAAGACTCGGTGGAATAGCCGGCGCTCCAGAAACCGGAGCGTTTCCCGTTTGATCTCGGAATCAAGAAGGTAAACAACAGCACTAATGAGCTTTCTAGTGTTCTGAAGGAACGGCTCAACAACAAACTTTCACATTAAAAAAAAGTTCTTCGGGGCTTCAAACGAGATTGTTTTCTCAATTATTTAGCACAAACATTTTAATTACTTTTAATCATTTTAATTTCATTTAATTATGCAAGACAAACATCTAGGGCTGTTTGAGGCTGCTGCTGTAATTCTTGATTAGCTTTAAAAAGCTGCGTGTTCTCTATAATATACGCAACTAAAGGCAGTGAATTTTACATGAAAACTTAAAATGGAAAATATAAGCACTTTTTTTCATCTTGCGAATATATAGACTACTGGTCAAAAGTTAGGAATTCTTCTAAATACTTTCAAAAGAGTCTCTTCTGCACACAAAGTCTGCATTTACTTGATCAAAAATATATATAAAAAATATGAAATATTATTGCAGTGTAAATCATCTGTTTTCTATGTGAATATACAGTAAAGTGTAATTTATTCCTGTGATCAAAGCTGAATGTTCAGCATCATTACTCCAGTCTTCAGTGTCACATGATCCTTCACAAATCACTCTAATATGATGATTTGATGCTCAAGAAACATTTAGGATTATTATCAGTGTTGAAAACAGTTAATATTTTTGTTGATACCATTCAATAATTTGGGTCAGTGAGACTTTTATAAAAAAAAAAATATTATACTTTTATTCATCAAGGATGCATTTAATTGATCAAAAGTGACAGTAAAGACATTTATAATGTTACTAAAGATTCAAAAAAGTTGAAAAAAAGCTGTTCTTTTGAACTTTCTATTCATCTGAGAATCATAATGTATCAGGAATCACAGGAATAAATTACATTTTAAAATGTATTACAATGGCAAACTGGTCTTTTAAATTGTAATAATATTTCACAATATTGCTATCACAATAAATACAGCATTGTAAAGCATAAGACACTATAAATATAATTATAAATAATTATTCCAAACTTTTATCTGGTACTTTATAAGTTACAGACAGTTGGCAAATAAACGGTCTGAAAAAAAGTCCTGTTAAAATAGAAAGATTTTTTCTTGAGTAAAGCAGAACTATTCCAAAAATCCCCTGATATAATATTACAATGCAGAGTGGATCTGAATATCATCACGGAGGTCTGAAGCTCTGCTGTCTTTGGAACGAGTCCATTATAGTTCAACACGGTTCTGCATAGTTTTGGTCTTACGGGCCTTTCAAACATGTTCTCTAAATATGGAGACAGAAAATAGAGTTACACACTCCGACAGAAATCCTTCAGACTGACGAGTGTCACCGTAGAATTAATGTAAACTCTCGCCCAGAAACCCATGTTTATTTCACGTCCTGGTTTTGTTGTCCAGTGTTGGGGAAAGTTACTTCGTTACAAAAAAAGTAATGCGTTACAATATTGCGTTACTCCCTTAAAAAGTAACTAATTGCTTTACTTGGTTACTTTTAAAGGGATACTCCACTTTTTTCGGAAATAAGCTCATTTTACATCTCCCCCAGAGTTAAACAGTTGAGTTTTACCGTTTTAGAATCCATTCAGCCGAACTCCGGTTCTGACGGTACCACTTTTAGCATAGCTTAGCACAGATCATTGATTCTGATTAGTCCAGTAGCATTTCTTTCAAAATGACCAAAAAGTTTCAATATTTTTCCTATTTAAAACTTGACTCTTCTGTAGTTAAACCGTGTACTAAGATCGACGGAAAATGAAAAGTTGCGATTTTCTAGGCTGATATGGCTAGGAACTACTCTCATTCCAGCGTAATAATCAAGGAACTGTGTGTCTGTACCATGGGTGCAGCAGGCGTAGTGATATGACGCAGCGCCTGAAAATAGTCCCCAGCTCGGTAACTTCTTCCAACGTGACCGGGACTAAGTTTGTCTAACCTATTAGACCTATTTTCAGGCGCTGCGTCATATCACTACGCCTGCTGCACTCATGGTACAGCCGCACAGTTCCTTGATTATTACGCCGGAATGAGAGTAGTTCCTAGTCATATAGGCTTAGAAAATCGCAACTTTTCATTTTCCGTCGATCTTAGTACACGGTTTAACTACAGAAGAGTCAAGTTTTAAATAGGAAAAATATTGAAACTCTTTGGTCATTTTGAAAGAAATGCTACTGGACTAATCAGAATCAATGATCTGTGCTAAGCTATGCTAAAAGTGGTACCGTCAGACCCGGAGTTCGGCTGAATGGATTCTAAAACGGTAAAACTCAACTGTTTAACTCTGGGGGAGATGTAAAATGAGCATATTTCCGAAAAAAGTGGAGTATCCCTTTAAAGAAAAGTTATGCGTTACAATATTGCGTTACTCCCTTAAAAAGTAACTAATTGCTTTACTTGGTTACTTTTAAAGAAAAGTAATGCGTTACAATATTGCGTTACTCGCTTAAAAAGTGACTAATTGCTTTACTTGGTTACTTTTAAAGAAAAGTTATGCGTTACAATATTGCGTTACTCGCTTAAAAAGTGACTGATTGCGTTAGGTACTTTTAAAGAAAAGAAATGTGTTACGTGCTTTTGTGTTACTTTGTTTCCCCTGGGCTGGGCTTTTTTTTGTTTGTTGTTGTTGTTTTTTTAAAGTTCTATTTTTAGGCAAATGTTCTATATTTTAAGTTCTATATTTTGGCCAAAATTTTAATAATAAGGCTGAAGGAAATGCAAATTCATGCGTGTACAGTAGAGGGCGCCGCTCAGACAATCCTTTCAGTTTAACTGAATCATCAGCAAGTGCATTGGTCAATAAAGTTAGACTAAAATGCAAATATTTGTTTTGTTTAACCTATTTAAATATTGGAGGCGAATTCTGATTTCGCATATCACAGATTTTAATCATTTTGAGGAATATAAAAACAAATTTTGTGCCAGCGAGTATGCCAGTAAATGCTCACATTTAGTCTAGAACTACAATAACCATCAGTTTACTCATGATTTGTCTCAACATGAGGACAGGAGAGCTGTCAGTCAATAAATGGTAAAACAAAGTTACTTATGTTACTTATTTGAAAAAGAAACTCATTTTGTTGTAAATTTTATGAAATATTTTTTAAAAAATGCGTTACTTTACTAGTTACTTGAAAAAGTAATCTGATTACATAACTCAAGGTACTTGTAATGCGTTACACAGAACACTGTTGTTCTCCAGCGTCTATAAACCTGCATCAGCGTCTGACCTCAGGACGTCCCGTGACCCGTTTATCCTCTGAGGAGAGGAAATTATGTCGTTTGAGTAGCCATCTGTTTTTACCAGGCATATTTAATAGAATTCTGTTCCTCGTCTCGGTCTTCAATCAGGAGTTTAAGCTTCCGGCAACATTTTGGCGATTTGGGGGATTATCATGGGGATTTATGGAAAAGAAGCTGTTTTCTCTGAAATATAATTATTATGGCTGAATTATGAATTGGTAAAGTTTAGAGTCACCCTGTTTCATCCAATGAGACTCAGTCAAGATCTTCATGTGCTCAATGTCGAAAGCAATTATTCAAAACTTCATTTAGATATACAGTCAAACAAAAACCTATTCAGACACCAGATATAATTTGTGATTTTTTCACTAGAGTGATCAGGACTCTATACTGTAGCTCACTTCTGTAAGTGAGGAGAGCAGAATAAAGTAAACTGTGACATATTATACCCAATAATTCTTCATACAGAGACTACCAGTGACATTTGGGACCAATAATGATTGGGACACTTTGAGCTGATCATGTTCTGCTGAAGTGTTTTGTCTTTAATTGCTAATGCTCTTTTTACACACAGACTGAACACAATGAAGCATTGCTTGGTGATTGGTTGAGCTAAACTGGTATTATCTAATTGTGTAGTTAAATTTAACAGCTGACAGATATTCAACATAATTCATGTGTGAGACAGTCTAACAGAAGGACGGACAAAACCAGTCAAATATCAGCTGAGTTCGTCATATTTTATTAATTTTCTAAACTATAGCGGATAAACTGTGATAATGTGAGGAATGTTGAAGGAATCCGAGTAAAATGTTGGTTTGACTGTGACAGCTCCACACTAAGGATAACTTACAGTGGCTGTAAACAGACTGAAGTTGCTTATGCATTAAACTCGCTGTTTATCCGAGCAAACCTGTGGACAAGCACAGCAGGTCTCAAGCTCTGTTTACTTTACCGTAGTAATATTTACACAGCGCATCTGTCCCTGGCTGTCCTCACACGGCCCTGCTATACAAACACCTTTCCTAAATATTCAAGGGTTTTAAAAGACGAGAATAATGAGAATTCCAGCCAAAGCCTAGAGAATATCACTCATTCCGGAGAGGATCCGCCTCAGCGGGACACGCTCTTCAGAAGCTCCCCGAGACCATCAGCTCTCCAGATCCCACAGTTTCTCCAAGATGTCCCAGTGATCTCACTCTCGTCTGCTTTTGTATTTTCAGAATAAAACTTCAACAGTGTTTCCAACAGTGCTCAAATCAACAATCTGAGATCTCAATATGAAATGTTATAACGATGGACTCATTTGGGTCTGTTTTAAATTCTCTTCAGGAAACATCTGAATACTTCAAAAGTTTAAAAACTGGCCATTTTCCCCAGACGACCCGATTGACAGCTGGTGGTTTGGTGTCAAATGTTTGAGATTCTGTGGCGGATCACTAATGAGCTAAAAGTTTGGCAAGGTGATGATATTCCTCACACAAAACTCTGAACTTTTACTCTAAAAAATACTGGGTTATTTTCTCTACCCAAATCCTGGGTTGAGCCTTTTGGGTCAATTTTGCTATGTTTAAGTTTTTGTGTTACCCAGATCCTGGGTCAGACGTAACAACCCAGTGTTTGTGTGGTTTTTGTGTTACCCAGATCCTGGGTCAGACGTAACAACCCAGTGTTTGTGTGGTTTTTGTGTTACCCAGATCCTGGGTCAGACGTAACAACCCAGTGTTTGTGTGGTTTTTGTGTTACCCAGATCCTGGGTCAGACGTAACAACCCAGTGTTTGTGTGGTTTTTGTGTTACCCAGATCCTGGGTCAGACGTAACAACCCAGTGTTTGTGTGGTTTTTGTGTTACCCAGATCCTGGGTCAGACGTAACAACCCAGTGTTTGTGTGGTTTTTGTGTTACCCAGATCCTGGGTCAGACGTAACAACCCAGTGTTTGTGTGGTTTTTGTGTTACCCAGATCCTGGGTCAGACGTAACAACCCAGTGTTTGTGTGGTTTTTGTGTTACCCAGATCCTGGGTCAGACGTAACAACCCAGTGTTTGAGTAGTTTTTGTGTTACCCAGATCCTGGGTCAGACGTAACAACCCAGTGTTTGGGTAGTTTTTGTGTAACCCAGATCCTGGGTCAGACGTAACAACCCAGTGTTTGGGTAGTTTTTGTGTTACCCAGATCCTGGGTCAGACGTAACAACCCAGTGTTTGGGTAGTTTTTGTGTTACCCAGATCCTGGGTCAGACGTAACAACCCAGTGTTTGGGTAGTTTTTGTGTTACCCAGATCCTGGGTCAGACGTAACAACCCAGTGTTTGGGTAGTTTTTGTGTTACCCAGATCCTGGGTCAGACGTAACAACCCAGTGTTTGTGTGGTTTTTGTGTTACCCAGATCCTGGGTCAGACGTAACAACCCAGTGTTTGTGTGGTTTTTGTGTTACCCAGATCCTGGGTCAGACGTAACAACCCAGTGTTTGTGTGGTTTTTGTGTTACCCAGATCCTGGGTCAGACGTAACAACCCAGTGTTTGTGTGGTTTTTGTGTTACCCAGATCCTGGGTCAGACGTAACAACCCAGTGTTTGTGTGGTTTTTGTGTTACCCAGATCCTGGGTCAGACGTAACAACCCAGTGTTTGAGTAGTTTTTGTGTTACCCAGATCCTGGGTCAGACGTAACAACCCAGTGTTTGGGTAGTTTTTGTGTAACCCAGATCCTGGGTCAGACGTAACAACCCAGTGTTTGGGTAGTTTTTGTGTTACCCAGATCCTGGGTCAGACGTAACAACCCAGTGTTTGGGTAGTTTTTGTGTTACCCAGATCCTGGGTCAGACGTAACAACCCAGTGTTTGGGTAGTTTTTGTGTTACCCAGATCCTGGGTCAGACGTAACAACCCAGTGTTTGGGTAGTTTTTGTGTTACCCAGATCCTGGGTTAGACGTAACAACCCAGTGTTTGGGTAGTTTTTGTGTTACCCAGATCCTGGGTTAGACGTAACAACCCAGGGGTTGTGTTATTTTTTGCGGGATTTTTGCATCCTCTTCAGGAGAGAGCAGTGCATCTCCGTCGAACTGGTGCGTGTCTTCGGTAAAATACAGGTTTGTGTACATTTTATTTCATCTATAAATTTGTTGTTGTGCAGTATTTCGTTTAATTCTATGCAAAGCAACATACAGGGGCGCGATGTGAGTCACGAGTGTAACGTCTGTCTTTTCGCATGATGGAAACGCCTGATGCCTTGCATAACCTTTTATGCTTTTATTCAAAAAAGACACAGAATATAAATAATTAGAAAGTAAAAAATATGTTGTCAGAACTGTACACTGATAGTTTAAGGACAGGTTATGGAGTCACAGCATATTTCGGCTACGAGTCTGAAGTTATAAGTTCCTCCGCTGAACACGACACAAGCTCACGAGATAATGGGACAACAGAGACTGGGCCATTACACTCAAATTACTTCTAAATGTTTAATTATTACTTCTAATATTTGTTAAACGAACTTAAATGTATGCAATATGTATTCAAAACTAAAAATATGCTATACTGTAAAATATGGTAGAAAATAAAGGAATTAAAAAAATATTTAGAGAATTTAAGTGAATCTGCAAACATTAATTCATGTATGAAGTCTACATGAAAAAAAGCTAGTAGAACCTGGAAGAACTGCCACTTGAAGAACTGAACACGGTATCTCCAGTATTTCTCACCCATCTCCTCTGGACATGCATTGCTTCCTCAGAAGTATTTTTCATCTTTATGAGGAAATAAACAACCCAACATGTGTTCTGTCCTATATTTACCCAGCCTGTGGGTTGTTTTTAACCCAGTGTGTTAATTCAGCAAGTGTTTCTGTGTGAAAGCAATGGTTTAAAAGTACACGAGTGGAAGATCAGTCAGAAACTGCTGCACTGGCTCGAGTTCTCCATCTTCGGCCTCGTGTGACTGAATTGCAAATTCAATGCTAATCTGGAGTGTCATGAAAGGCTCTCTGTTCCTCTGCTCGAATATGGAGAAGATCGCCGGAACTGATCGATGCTCCGTCCGCAATGAAATGATTGCACCGTAATAAGAAAATTGCAGGGAAACGCAATGCATTTCTTCCTCAAACCTGCGTCCGCTGGACGAACAATAGAGGCTTTGTTGGGTTGCCGGGCAGATTTGAAGCTTCACTTTGTTCTTGTGTGGCTGTGTGTGCAAGATTTGTGACAGATGATGCACAGATATTATCTGTAAAAACAGCTAAACAAATACAAGTGCCCTCATTCTTATCAGAGAATAGACTTGGCACTGATTCACTGACTACACCCACTTTCACAGAACACTTCTCAAACCTTTCCTTGTTTTACTCGTTTTGTTCATGATATTACAAACCTGCATGCTGTTATTAAACTGCAAGAAGCTCGAGAATCTAGTTTCACAGGAGCTTCCATTAGCTCATCTTGTAATCTTTCCCACAGCGCCAGTGTGTTTGACAGTATCCAGACGATAAGAGTTGAGCGCGCCACACCCAGGGCTGATAGGACGTGTGTGTGTGTGTGTGTGTGTGTGTGTGTGTGTGTGTGTGTGGATCTGAGTGTTGATTTACTCCACAAACATCATCCTGTCCTTACTCTACACTGCTCTCCACGGGCTGGAGCTTCCCGGCCAGATTTCACACACACACACACACACACACACACACACACACACACACACACACACACACACACACACACCAGCCTCAGAGGCAGACCACTGCACACACACTGACGGAGCCAGGGCTCGTGACGGGCTCATACCACTGACAAGATCATTTAAAATCTCAGTTCTTTCTCCTACACAGTAATGAGATTAAATAGAGTTCAAACAGAAACTCCGTGAGCAGAAAAAGAGCGACTTCTGAGCAAGAACATGTTTCTTATTAGTATTACAGTTACTAAAATCATAAAAAACTAATTCTGTTACTTGAAATAAGATGTAAAAAACCCAAAACACCTTAACAACCTCCTAGCAACCACCCAGAACACCTTCAGGCCCTAGCAACCTCCAATCAACGACCTAGTACACCCTAACAACCTCCTATCAACCACCCAGAACACCTTCAGACCCTAGCAACCTCCAATCAACAACCCAGTACACCCTAACAACCTCCTATCAACCACCCAGAACACCTTCAGACCCTAGCAACCTCCAATCAACAACCCAGTACACCCTAACAACCTCCTATCAACCACCCAGAACACCTTCAGGCCCTAGCAACCTCCAATCAATGACCTAGTACACTCTAACAACCTCCTATCAACCTCCCAGAACTCCTTCAGGCCCTAGCAACCTCCAATCAACGACCTAGTACACCCTAACAACCTCCTATCAACCACCCAGAACACCTTCAGACCCTAGCAACCTCCAATCAACAACCCAGTACACCCTAACAACCTCCTATCAACCACCCAGGACACCTTCTGACCCTAGCAACCTCCAATCAACGACCCAGTACACCCTAACAACCTCCTATCAACCACCCAGAACACCTTCTGACCCTAGCAACCTCCAATCAACGACCCAGTACACCCTAACAACCTCCTATCAACCACCCAGAACACCTTCTGACCCTAGCAACCTCCAATCAACAACCCAGTACACCCTAACAACCTCCTATCAACCACCCAGGACACCTTCTGACCCTAGCAACCTCCAATCAACGACCCAGTACACCCTAACAACCTCCTATCAACCACCCAGAACACCTTCTGACCCTAGCAACCTCCAATCAACGACCCAGTACACCCTAACAACCTCCTATCAACCACCCAGAACACCTTCTGACCCTAGCAACCTCCAATCAACGACCCAGTACACCCTAACAACCTCCTATCAACCTCCCAGAACACCATCAGACCCTAGCAACCTCCAATCAACGACCCAGAACACCCTAACAACCTCCTATCAACCACCCAGAACACCATCAGACCCTAGCAACCTCCAATCAACGACCCAGAACACCCTAACAACCTCCTAGCAATCACCCAGGAAACCTTAGCAATCTCCAATTTCTCATTTTCATTTAGTGTAACTTGATGTACTAAAATAACTAAAACGGAAATGAAAATTAATAAAAACTATATAGACATTAAAAAAAGGAATAAAAAAAACGTAGGCTTATTTTACTTAAGTTAGCTGCCACGGAAACATTTCTCACTTTCATTTAGTGTAACTGGATGTACTATTAAAATAACCTTATTAAATTATTAATTATAAAATATATACAAATGATGT
>NC_140228.1:537500-552500 GCF_951802725.1 Rutilus rutilus
TGGAGCCCGAGGAGCAGGAAAACAGCGTCTCATGAATAGCAGACGATTATTCAAAAAGAGAATTTCCATATCATTTCCACTCCACATGTGCTTTAAACAGGGTTTATTATCATACAGCCTTTCCTAATGGATCAGAACGCTTTGCACTAAAGTTGACCAGATAGCATCATCTGAATTGCATCACACTCGCTGCATCAGATCTGGAGCGCTCTGAATATGATTACATTTTTACATTGCTGAAAAAAAAAAGTGAATAGAATAGGTTTGACAATAATAGCTCAAAAAGCATTTAAATTTGTAAAACTGGGAGTGTCTCCATGGCGACACCTACATTTACTGGAAAACGCCTCATGTAGAATCCCACAAACGGGCTTTCAGGGCAGTAACACGCAGCGTTGTTTAAAGTGCCCAATCATGCTGTTTTAAAGGCTCCTAATGCTGTTTCTGAGTCTCCTACAACAGATTCACAAAAAAACACTTTAATCTTCAGCGTCAGCTCTTTCCTCTCAGTGTCTGAAACGCTTCTAAGCTCCGCCTCTCTGAGAGCTGCTCTGCTGTGATTGGTCAGAAAGCAAACGCTCATTATCATATCTGAATCTCAGCTCTTGATCACAGTGATACGAACAGTGACGATGGCGTGGGTTTCACCGTATCGATCTCAGAAAACAGCGTCTTCTCCACACGAACAACACGAACCAAACTCTTCCAGTCTCAGATACACTACAGTGTTTGAGGGCGGAGCTAAGAGACGCTGCTCAGCCAATCAAGACCAGAGGCGGGCATTATGCTAATTAGTTACACTGTTACATTGTAACAGGAAGTGAGACTGAATTACTGACGACTCGTTTCAGTTCAGAATCACTTTCACCTTCACAAACAGCTTTATTACACACTGCATGAAAGATAATATCCAACAAAGCATAATAGTGGCACTTTAATAATACATCACAGTAACAATGGTTTCGGGGTAAAGTGAACATTTTAAAAATGAATTTGAATGAAAACGATGTGCAAAAACTTCGCCTTGCAAATTGACATTTTTTTTTATATAAAGTTGAAATGCAAACTGGACATGATCTTCATCCCAAAATATCATGATACTCCCAACAGCAGGAGTGTCTCCATGGCGACACCTACATTTACTGGAAAATTCCTGCTGAAGAATCTCACAAGCAGTATTTCAGGGCAGTAACACACAGCGGTGAAACACCATTATCTGTGAAACACTGAGTCCTACACACACACACACACACACACACACTGCTGACTGCATGTTTCCTCACTGAGGTTTATTATTAAAAAGAGCTGCGGAGTCAAAGCCAAGATCCCGACGGGAACGGACAGCAAAACTCCCGAGAGATGAAGCAATGCTTCCCCGGAGAAACACGAATGAGGAAATCTTTCACACACACACACACACACACACACACACACTTCACCCAGTTCGGCCACACACACACACACACACTCACACTTCACCCAGTTCGGCCACACACACACACACACACACACACTTCACCCAGTTCGGCCACACACACACACACACACACACACACACACACTCACACTCACACTTCACCCAGTTCGGCCACACACACACACACACACACACACACACACACACACACACGCACGCACACACACACACACACACACATACGCACGCACACACACACACACATACTTCACCTGGTTCAGCCACACACACACACACACACACACACTCTTGATGCGAGCGCTGTAATCAATAGGGCGACAAATGAACCTGCACAATTGACTTCAGCTTGTTCATTCATTATTAACGGCTCACACTAAATGAACTTAAATTGAAGTAGCAGGCGTTTGACAGCCCTAAGCTTCTCATTTAGCATTCAGCAACAAATCTCAATGTGAAACACACACACACACACACACACACGACTCCCGAGACCAGGGTTGGACACACTTTCCTCTCAGAGGAAAATAACTCCAGAAGTTTCTCCGAGTCTTGAGCTTTCACTCCTAATCATGATAGTTTAGCATCATTGAGAGACTATTATAGTTTATATTTGAGCTTCTAATCTCAACGGCTGAGTGTTATTTTGTATCATTGAGACTGTTGTTGTAGTCATTGTTATTGTGTGTATTTGTGATTTTATTCATTTTTTTCCAGAAGTCTATATCCCCGGTGAGGACTCCTGATCGATATAACGCTGAGACGCGGGTGTCGTGTTTTAATATCCCAGCGTTCATGAGTTTATAAGAGTTTTGACCTGCTTATTTTCCGATGCCGTGTTCCAGCTCACAGAAATCAGGTCACGGCGCAACTTCTACCGAAGGTTTTCCGATGCCATCCGATGCAATAATTGGAGCTTTCAGCGATACATCAAAAGAAATCCCTGTGGGAAGAGCAACGGATTCAAGGTTCGTCTAATTAAGATCAGAGCTGTGATTCAAAGGGACACTCCAGTGTTTGGGTGTCAAACTAAAGAGGAAATCACAATGAAGATTTAAACAGGCCATATTCTGCTGTTTCCTCATCTTCATCTGTGTTTAGTGTGTAATGTTGATGTGTGATGATGAAGAAGCTCCAGCTCTTCTCTATATCAGAGTCAGTGTTCCTGAACTCCTGAAACGCCTCCACTGTAGTCTTGAGTTTCTTCCGGGAACACGTCACAATATTCCTCATTATAATAATTAATGCGCAGAATAAAGGGGCGGGGCCTGGTTGAGTTAGTCAGTAGTGTGTTAAACTGGCGGTTATGGAAAGGGGCGGGACATTTCACAAACACACTCAAAGCGCTCGACCAATCACAACACACTGCTCCAGCCGACCAATCAGAGCACAGTGTGCTGTTCAGAAGGAGGGGCTTCAAAGAGACAGGAAGTAAACAGAGCGTTACTGACAGACTGGGAAGAGAGGAGCCGCAACAATGGAGAATATGAGGAGAATAATCAACATTCAAGCAGGAAAACCTGTTCTAGTAGAGCCTGAGACATCATCAAGACTGTGAAAGGGCAGAATATGCACATATGCATGCGACCGGCTGGGAACCCGAGGTAAACATGCACAGATGACGGATCGGAGGGTCTGCACTGAAAAGATCAGAAGCTCTGGACCCGGAGAAACACGCAGCAGGTGGTTTGACAGCGTGCCACTAAAACACACACACACACACACGTCTGTGAAAGGTCAGCGCTGACACGCCGTCCCCCTGATGGAGACACGATCCAGTGGCGTGTGGGATCTGTGTTGTTGTGGCGGAGTGATATTCCCACAGCTCTCCTGCAGAGAGAAGGTCACGATCGGCCCGGAGCTCCACGGAAGTCCTGCTCACCGGCTCTCGCAAAGGTCTCGTCCCACGAGCGCGAGCCGCGAATCTGCCTCGTATCGCTCAGACTGTGTCACAGATAAACAAACCATCCGTGAACATTGTTAGCCGTGAAAAGAACCAGAGTTTTGTACACACACACACACATCTTTACAGTAGGGCAATTGCAATTAATCACATCCAAAATAAAAGTTTGTGTTTACATAATATGTGTGTGTGTACTGTGTTTAATTATTTTGTATATATAAATACACACACATGCATGTATATATATATTAGGGGTGGCACGGTACATGAAAAAACATCCGAACCGTTCGGTTCGCTTGTCTCGGTTCGGTGCGCGTGTGCGTCGCGCGGTTTGCACGGTTCGACGCATGCGCAATGTAGCCTCGTGCCCGTGCTAATACAATGCTAAATCATAAATCAGACATATGTAGAATTACATTACAATGTCCAGCAATCGATTTATATAGTACACTGAGTTTACCTAGACATTTAATGAGATCTACTCCACTATATGTTGTTTTTTTCATGTGAATAAATAGGCTACATAGATCGACTGTTCCACGTAGCCTAATGGTCCAGTGGCAGAACTTGCCAAGCGTATCAAAGGTTCTGAGTTCTAATCTGCGCTCGTATATATTTTTTTCTTTATCAAAACCGATTATGTTTATCAGCGGTTGTATATCAAGCAGGGACCGATTTGTATGAATTTTGTTTTATTATTTAATCGGAACGAGTAGCCTTGAGTCTCCTCAATGGATTGAAGCGCGCGTCCGAGTGATGAATGTGCGGCCGCTGCGGTGTGTGCGCGAGCCACGAGAACACTGTATCAGCACCACTGATCGCAACTGCAACGAGCACTTTGATCACTTGATTAAAAAAACACATTTCAGCGCTAAATTGCTTCTTATTTAACAAACGAATGAAACAAATACTTTGCTAGTTAACTGGAAATGTTTTATTTATTTGTATTGGTACACCCGTGCTGCAAGATAATATCAACCCTGGCAAAAAATGGTGGGGACATGTCCCGCCTATGATGACGAGACACGAGGATAAATTGACAAATAACGGTCCAACACAGCCCACGTAGCTCTACAGATGATGGACCTCCAGGGCCACTGAAAGTTTCCTCAGGGTGACTGCTCACTCATATTACTTCAGAATGGGAAATGAGAAGCTGCGTTTTGCAAACACACCCCATTTATGAAATAAATAAATAAATAATTAGATAATTCAGCTATATATCATATGCTGAAGTAAATTTTTGGAGTGTTAAAGATTAAAAGAAAAAACAACAACATGAACCGTACAGAACCGAAAACCGTGACCCTAAAACCGTGATACGAACCGAACCGTGGGTTTTGTGAACCGTGCCACCCCTAATATATATATATATTTTTTTTTTATATACATAATTTATATTACATTTAAATATTTTTTATATAAATGACAAATTTTTTCTTAAATATATACATGCATGTGTGCGTATTTACAGTATATATACAAAATAATTAAACAGTACACACACATATGTTTTGGTTACAAGTATTGTGCTCTGCTGTCATTGCCTGTAATCTCACATATACTGATCCCATAATTACAGCTACTAGAAAGACTAACTTCCCATTCCGTCCTGGGATGAAGGTCTGTGTGTAAAAAGTGCTGACGGGTGATTTTCACGAGGATAAACAGCTGTGTGTTCAGTAATCCGTGCCATGTGGCCTAACACACATAGAGACTCAGCAAAACTACACTTAAACGCACATCTTACCAACACAACGCTCTAAATGTCCCACTGTCTGTATAATCACAGGCCTGTCGCTGGGAAATGAACTCTGATGAGGGTTCGTCCCTCGCCGTGGCATCTTGAACACTATCTGTTGAGCTCTGCGTCTGTCACACACAACCCTCTTTGCAATTTAAGTGTCAGAGAGACGGAGAGCGAGCGCAAGGCCCGTGGAAGCGGATTCCTCAGGTCTGGGAACAGCGAGAACAGACACTGACTGATGCCAGAAACACACGCGTCCTCCCTTTGACAGCAATTAGCAGTGTCACAGTTTCATTAAAGCGTCAGCTTCAGCTTAACCCGGATCTTTAGAGCGGAGATAATAGGACGTCTATCCGTGATGTTACAGTCAGGCTTTGTTCACGAAGTGGCATGAAGTTGATCTCATGGATACAGAAGCAAAAACAAAGCAAGAATCACAGGCAGTGTTGGGGAAAGATACTTTGAAAAGTAATGCGTTACAAAATTGCGTTACTTGCTTAAAAAGTGACTAATTGCTTTACTTAATTACATTAAAAAATGCATTACAATATTGAATTACTCGCTTAAAAAGTGACTAATTGCTTTACTTAGTTACATTTTTAAAAAGTAATGCGTTACAATATTGCGTTACTCCCTTAAAGAACGTTACAATATTGCGTTACTCGCTTAAAAAGCGACTAATTGCTTTACTTAGTTACATTTTTAAAAAGTAATGCGTTACAATATTGCGTTACTCGCTTAAAAAGTGACTAATTGCTTTACTTAGATACATTTTAAAAAGTAATGTGTTACAATATTGCGTTACTCGCTTAAAAAGTGACTAATTGCTTTACTTAGTTACATTTAAAAAGTAATGCGTTACAATATTGCGTTACTCGCTTAATGTTACAATATTGCGTTACTTGCTTAAAAAGTAACTAATTGCTTTACTTAGTTAATTTTTTTTAAAGTAATGCATTACAATATTGCGTTACTCGCTTAAAAAGTGACTAATTGCTTTACTTAGTTACATTTAAAAAGTAATGCGTTACAATATTGCGTTACTCACTTAATGTTACAATATTGCGTTACTCGCTTAAAAAGTGACTAATTACTTTACTTAGTTAATTTTTTTTAAAGTAATGCATTACAATATTGCGTTACTCGCTTAAAAAGTGACTAATTGCTTTACTTAGTTACATTTAAAAAGTAATGCGTTACAATATTGCGTTACTCGCTTAATGTTACAATATTGCGTTACTCGCTTAAAAAGTAACTAATTGCTTTACTTAGATACATTTAAAAAAGTAATGCGTTACAATATTGCGTTACTCGCTTAAAAAGCGACTAATTGCTTTACTTAGTTAAAAATTTTTTAAAGTAATGCGTTACAAAATTGCGTTACTCGCTTAAAAAGCGACTAATTGCTTTACTTAGTTACATTTTTAAAAAGTAATGTGTTACAATATTGCGTTACTCGCTTAATGTTACAATATTGCGTTACTTGCTTAAAAAGTGACTAAATGCTTTACTTAATTACTTTTAAAGAAAAGTAATGTGTAACAATAAATGGGAAAACAAAGTAACTTATTTGAAAAATTAACTTCAGAGTGACAGAGATCAAGCATATTCGTCTAGAATAATTCAGTATTTTCAGCTTCAGAATCATGAATATTGTTATTCTGGTGTCTCTATTGTCCTGTGCTTTGGATTATCAACACCAAGTCCAATCCTATTCATTTACACACACAATGTAATACCAAACTGAGTATTTTAATCAAAAGTACATTTTTTGTTTACCATTTATCATATGTGTCGCAATAATATGGTCTCGTGAGTTCATTATCGTGATATCGAATCGTGACGTGAGGGTCTCGTTACACACATACGAAAGACAGATTCAACTCAAACCTTCATGCGTTTCCCTGCCGTCACACATTCTCAGGGGTCGCTGAGGTCAGGTCGAGGCGTTCAGGTCAACGGTTTCTGAATCTGAATGTCTTATAATCACCCCGTGTCTCGTTTCCCAGCGCAGGAGTGCGAGTCTGCTCATGGTTTGCTCATGGTTTGTCTGTGTGCGATCAGCTCTGTTTGCAGACGTTGGTGTTTCGTCCCGCTGTTCGCCATTACTGAGCCTCCAGTGACTACAGCGAGACCGAGAGAGACCCGTGGCTGGACTCGATTAAACCTTCCCGTTCACTAAACCCTCCGCAGGGGCCCGGGGCCGGTTCACGCTCCAAAGCAACACTTAACAATCTGACAACAAACCAAACTGCTTCAATTTAATCCATCTCCCATGGTGAGCGGAGTTAGAGGTAAACATATGCCCTCATTATTTGCACTGCTGCATCGTGAGATTGCAGTTTCTCTGTGGATATGTGCAGACGTTACACTGCTAATCACACGCTGTCCTGGTACACTGCAAACCATGCTGGTCTTAGTATTTTTGTCTCGTTTCCAGTCTAAATATCTACAAACTCTTAAATCAAGATGCATTTACTACTGTAGCAAAAGGCCGTAAGATATTCTGTCTTGTTTTCTGGGGAAATAAATCAAAATGAAGTGAGTTGTTGCTTAAAACAAGCAAAATTATCAGTCAATCAGGTCAGAAAAATAATATTGTTCCTGTTTGAATTTAAATTTAGATAAGTTTTCTGACCCCACTGGCAGATAATTTTGCTTTTTTAAAGCAACAACTGATTTATTTCCGCAGAAAATAAGGCCATTTACTGTTCTAATCTAATCTAATCTAATCTAAATCTGGTTAGATTAGATCTTGATTTAATCATTTTTAGATATTTGGACTGGAAACAAGACAAAAATACTAAGAAAGAAAAGCATTTTCTGCAGTGTACATATTCCAGCTGTTATTGTTCCCAGTTTATCAGCGCGAGTTCTTCTGAAAGGAGAAGGTGTTCGACATACACTACACTGATTCACATTATGGCAGTAAACACTGTTCTGTTTCTTCTCAACTGTAATGTTGGCTAGATCATAAAGTTTGCCAAAGACAAAAAAAGGGAGTTGGAGAGTTTGGAATATTTGGATGAGGCCGTCAGTATTGAGCAAATCCAATGACCCACTTATTCATTCGTTTTAAGGCAAGCCTTACAAAACACCCACCCTCTCAAGAGAGGAGAGCAAATTAGCCATGATGGGACGAAAACCACAGAACAAACACTCTGTACTGGTGCATGTTGGGAAACATTAGGGCTAAACCCAAGAGAAGGGCGTCACCTTCCACGAACACAACTCGACCGCCCCGGTTTAATAAAGGAAAGAGAGAGAGAGAGAGAGAGAGAGAGAGAGAGAGAGAGAGAGAGAGAGAGAGAGAGAGAGAGAGAGAGAGAGAGAGAGACACTCATCACTCATCCACAGAATCCGGCCCAACCAAATTATAAAAGCACATCAAGAAGACGACCGACTTATTGGACTGAAACAACAGAAAAACAAAGTAAACTTGAATGTGATTTGGCCCTAAACAGAGACTACAGAACCGCAGAATATTTGAGTGCCGTGAAAGACTGTAAAGAATGATGACGAGGAACAGACTGAGCGATCACACACTGACTGTGGAGACGGGATGATTCCTGAAGGATCATGTGACACTGAAGACTGGAGTAATGATGAGCGAATACATTCAGTCGAAGAACAGTGAGTATCCCAGTAAACACAGTCAGTTGTGTCTTTAGTGAACATAAACACTTCAGAAAGAAAATGCATGTGTAACAGAATATCAGATCCATGCAGCTCTTAAAGTGACAGCAGCCTAATACATGATGTGTGTGTGTGTGTGTGTGTGTGTGTGTGCGGTGTGTGTGTGTGTTCAGAGTGCGGTGTGTGTGCGGTGTGTGTGTGTAATGTGGTGTGTGTGTGTGTGCTCAGTGTGCGGTGTGTGTGTGTGTGTGTGTGTGTGCGTGTGTGTGTAGGCCCCTGAGGAAGCTCTCGGCTCTGTCCTGTTACTGCAGGGCCTGTGGACTCGCCTGAGGCTCTGAAGCTCCACCGGCCCGTGTTCCTCACATCGGATCGGATCCGCCTGTCCAAATGACCCTCCTCACACAACCTGTGGGCTTCATCTGCACATCGTCTGCATCTCGTCAGCGCTCGGGGAAACCTCTTCAGCGACAGCGATGCGAACGACACTCACACACACCCGTTCAGGATCCAGACACCAGGCCTCGTCCACACTCATACTGCCACGTCTTAATGTGCTGACGCTGACTTTACTCGTCAAACTGAGGCCTCGTCCACACTCACACATAAACCTGAAAACTCAGTGTGTGTGCTGTAGTGTGGACTGAGAAACTGAGGAGTGTATGACGTGAGTTTAGTCATGTGACGCATATTGAACCCACAGATACTGATGTTTATAGCGTATTGAGCTGTTATGTGCCGTTCACTCTCACACTGTTTCTTCACACACTCTTCATATCACAGTCCTGCACACATGACAGAGTTACTCACATTAGCTAAACACGAGAGCAGCGTTTCAGACACACACATGATGAAGAGAGAGAGAGACCTGGACCGTCAGTGAGAGAGGAGATATCCTGATTTTAAATAATCCATTGCACGATAACTTTATTATGTATTGTTGGTCTGCATCATCTCAGTGAGCTTCTGGTTTACACACGCGCAGTAAAGGGGAATCTAGCGTTCTCTACAAGTCTCTCATCCGCACTGAAACGCCTGTGTGGACGGAGAGCGTTTTAATATTAATATAGTATCCGCATTAATGTAGACGCAGCCTGAGGCGCTTCTGCTCGTCTTCAACTTCACCAAACAAAGTTGCCTGGGTTTAGTGAGATACGCTTGTTTTTCTTGTCTCGGTTTGGGCGAGAAGTGTCTCTGGATCCGCCAAGAAGCGCCACACACACAATAATTCTCTTTTCTTCAGTGATCTTCTAAACTGGGATTTGCTTAATTTGGCATCGATTGGATTTCCCCAGCAGAGACTTGCCTCGTTCATCATCGTGGAGGGGCTCATTTCATGCGGTTGGCTCTTCCACAAGCCTTCTGAAGCATCCCAGTCCTGCGACAGAGAGGATCCGCTCCACGAACACGGACATCCTTCGGGAAAAACACCAGAACTAATTCTTTGCTCCACTGGGAGGAGCCGAGCAATGTCCGACAAATCCTCATTCAGTCCAAGGCTGCGTTTACACTGGCGCTACAAATCTAATCTTTTGCTCAAATCTGACACAGATCGGCATTTGTTGCACACGATGTTGTAAACACAAGAATCCACACGAGATCCGGTTTTCCGTATGTGATCTGAGGCACTTCCAAACGTGGTTTTAAATCAGATACATATTTAAAATGGAAGTCGATTGTTTGATCCTCAACATTCCTCAACATTCTTCTTTTGTGTTTCACAGAGGAAAGAAGGACAGTTGTTCCTCTGGTGCGCTTCAGTCATTTGTGGTAAAGGTTTTGCCACTTGCTATGTGAAAAAATAAAATAAAATCATGGACATGATTGGAACGGGTTAAATGGTCCTGATAAAACTAGTCACACTTGAGCTCCTCGCGGTCAAACATGAGCGCACTGGAAATTAATGAGAGACGAGTTTCCTCTAGTGGAAGCGTTTGGTACTGCAGCCGAACACACGCTCACTGAAAGATCAGTTTTTGAGATATCAGGGTCACATTTGGAACACAACTTGTTTAGATTTATGGCTTTCACTTTCTTGCAGTTTTAGAGTAAAATGTGATTTTGAAAATATATATATTTCATATAAAAATAAAACATTTTGTGCATTTTTATGACAATTTTTATGACAATATACGTAAAATTCTGTTGTTATTTTTTTTAAGTTCACTTTTTTAAACTTTTTTCACGTCAACAATAATCTGCCAAGTGTCGTCTTTAAAAAGAGATCAAACTTAAACTGTCGTAAATCTTGAATGCTTTAAAGCACTTAAGTTGGAAATTTAATTTCCAGGTCTATGCTCAAAAAGTGAATAAATGAATTATAAATACAGCGTAAATAAAATTTTGAATAAAAAATAAATAAAAAATCCCCCAAAAATACTAAATATGAAATCAAAAACATTATCAAACTAAAATATAGTACATTCATTTCATTGACAAGAATTTTTTTTAAACACGCAAAGAGCACCAGAGGGTTAAACGAGGTTTGATGACATGACGGTGAGTAAATGGCACACTTTCACCCTGTCAATTCCCGAAGGATAAAATCAGATCCCGCCCTGCATTGTTTGAGTCAGATCTTGTGTTTCACGTGAAAATACACCGCGGTTTGAAAGCAGAATGGGTTGCGGAAGCGGTTTCATGTTGACTTAAAGAACCATATCAAACCCGAACAAGAAGCCACAGAAGCCCTGAAACGACCACAGCCGGAAACGTCTGGTTCAGTCGGAGCGTTTTCATAAAGATATCTCTCTCCCGGTAACACGTTTAGCCCCTAAAAAGCTCAGCTGCTCTAATTTTGAAGAGCGTTCTTAACCTCACTTAACTTTCCCCACGCCACAAGAGATTCCCCCTCCAGTTCCTTGAAAACGAATGACATACATACAGGGTTTCATCCATCAAGAGCAGATGAAATATGAGGTGTTAAGGAGCGGACCATGTCCTGGGGCGCTTCATAAATCCATATATCCTTCCCGCTCGGAGAACAGTGACAATGACCCAAAAACAGGCTCATGGAACAAGTGCAGGAAGAAAAGCATTCGGGAGAACTGATACGGCCGTCAAAACGGGCAAATCCAGCAAACAAAAATATGTGCCAAGAACATTTAAATACAGTCAAAGCTAAATTTATTCAGACTCAAACATTTCTCACAGTTTATTTGCTATAGTTTAGAAAGTGGTAATAAAATATGACAGAAATCAATGTCACAGTTTACTTTATTTAGCTCACATGCACACACTAGTAGAAATATCAAAAATTATATCTGGTGTCTGAATATCTTTGACTGTATATAAAACCGTTACTTCTGAAGGTTCAGGGTTTTTCATGCTTAAACGTTTTTTCTTGGTTATATGAACGTTGAGGGAACATTCCATTTAGCAAACATTAGGAGATCGTTACTTTTGAACATTCCGAAACAAGTTGCAACATTTAAAAAACGTTTCAAGGAAAATGTATTTGTGCTCAAGTTTTATTAAAGACAAGGCAAGGAAAGTTTATTTATTTCATACACTATGGTAACTCAAAGTGCTTTACACAGAAAGGAATTGAAATAATCATAAAATAAAAGCAAGGACAATTAAAACAGTTATAAAAGGAATTAAAAGAGTAAAAAGTTGATAAACTTCTCATCTATATCACATTTTTCTTTGAAAGGAACGTTCTTTTAATGTTGAAGAACTAGTTTATAACTTTGAGAGAACGTTCCCTGTCAGCTCAAACCAGCATATGTTATATTAAAGGCAGTGATATAGAAGTGAAGCAGTGATTGTTTCTCCACATTAATGCCTCTGGTGCTCCAAACTTTTTATTTTTATCTCCTGCCGTCTCATTCTTACTGTGCATGGGCTCAAAAACTGAATAATGCCCAATTAAATATTTACAGGCATTTGCCTTTCAGCTGTTATTGGGCTGATTTTAATATCATATTCCCTTTGCCTTCTTCTGTGAAGCCCCTGGAGTCGCTGTAAGCACTCAACTCAAGGTTAAGAAGACGTCCCAGCGCTGCGAGCATTACTCCAAACGGAGCTTCAATGAGAAATACTAATGCTGCAGTTTTATTTCGGTTCAATATTAATTTTACAAATTACATAGATATTTTGCATAATGTTTATTAATGATCTGGCTCCCTTTGGTGAGCGTGTTTCCGGCGCGCTGCTGCACAGTGAACGCTTGCATCAGCAGCATCTGTGCTTCAGATCAACACACTACAACTCTATTCCACACACCCATCCTGCACAAGCAGAATCAAAACCATGCTTCTGTTTTATTATCCACACACTGCACTAGTTTACTCAACACCCGCAACATTGGCTCATTCACATCAAGCATGCAATGACAATTCTCCATATCTATTTTCTAAATGCACCAAAAAAGCCTTTGCATTCATAGATTTTTCCTTTAAAAAAAAAAATGTTTTTGTCATAACTGGACTGTCCAATCATTTATTCTGCTTAAACCCCGCCCCTGCAAGCTCAGCTCCGCCTACATGTTTGAGTGCCACGCCCACATCTCAACATCCAATCAACAACAATGCACAGAACCATGTCCCGCCCTACATTTTTCTTTTTTCGATAATCTGTTTTGATGTACGTCACAATATAGAAAGTCATGTCGATGCTTCCATTTCATCACAACTTTAATTTACATTTAAACATTTGGCAGACACTTTTATTCAAAGCAGCTTTAAAGTGGTGTAAATCCAGCTTTTAAATGTTGTTTATATGTCTATGTGGTGTTTTTAATATGCTTTAAGAGAAACGATGTAACCAATCAGATCAACGTGTGATCGTCAACCAGTGGATCTCTGAGCTGAGTGAGTGAGTGGAGGCAGGGCTCATTTGCATATTCATAGAACCGCGCATACTAAATGAGGCAAGGGTGTCGAGTTACAGAAAACATTTAAATATGTCATTTTGGTGATCATAGATGAGTTTTAAGGAATAAGAGGTCAAGTATGCACTTATGCACATTCTTTGGGGCTGGGTATCGTTAAAAAAAATTTCTATATCAATACCGATACTGATTCCTTGACTTAGAGACCGGTTTCAGAACAATATTGTTTTTAATGCACATATTGCTTTGTGAGGCTGGACTGTATATACTCAAACAAAGCTGGATATAATCCAACCTTAGATCTGTGCAATAGTGCAATCTATCTGATGATATCCACAAACCGAACTGATGAAGATTAAGCGGCCTGATTGTAAATGAGCATCACAGCACATTCCTCTAATGCATGAATAACTAAATCACAAAAATAAAATCATTGCATTGGTCTGGATATAAAAACGACACACACTGAATGATCAGAGAAACAATGGACGGCACTGATAGCATCTTTACTTCACAATGCATATTTAAGACCACTGGTCACGGTTTAAAAATAGCCATATGGTTCCTGTATTCATCTAAAGTTGTAGTGGAAACTAATTACAGATGCACAATGTGAGGCTGTGAGCTGAACACACACACACACACACACCGGTTCCTCGTGTTTCACTGAGACGGCATTCATGCAGCGGCACGGGAGTCCAAACAAGATGTGCCATTATTAAAATGGAAAAGGCCTCCATTTTGGCTCAAACTGCTCTGGCATTTCCTGCGTCCCCGGCTCAGTGTCAACACTCACTGATTGGATTATTAATGCAATTAAAGCTGCGCTCGTACACTGGACTCCAGTGTGAAGCGACTGCTGTTGTTCATGTCAGAGTAAGAGGAGGAGAATAACACACCAGCTGGGGTCACCGTGAGCTGAGCGCTGGTGACAGAAACTTCTACTAAAGATTATATTAACTATAATAGCAGATCTGCCTCATTCTCTCCTGTTTACAACGCGATCAATATCCGCTTTCACTCACGAATGTGTCAATAAATGAGTTGTAAATCACATTTAATGTGAAAGGTTCAAATTAATTTTTGCTGACAAACACAACAGAGAAGAGTAAACATGAACTGCTCAACTTACACACCACTAACCAGCAGTCCTACACACACTCACACACACACAGTCTCTCTCTCTCACTCACTCACTCACTCACTCACACACACTCACACACACTCACACACACACACACAGTCTCTCTCACACTCACTCACTCATTCAGTCTCTCACTCACTCACTCTCTCACACTCACACACACTCACTCACACTCACTCACACACTCACTCACACACTCACACACTCACACACACACACACACTCACTCACACGCTCACTCACACACTCACTCACTCACACGCTCACTCTCACGCTCACTCTCACGCTCACTCTCACGCTCACT
>NC_140228.1:557500-580000 GCF_951802725.1 Rutilus rutilus
AAAAGTCTCCGGTCCATCGCGCGAGCCTCACAAACGCCCCGCGCGCTCCTCTCGTGCTCCTCCGCGACACACCGAGACTATTCCCGTTCGTCTGAGCCGTTACACCTCCGTCCGCGTGTTTGCACTAGTTTAACCGAGTCCGTTCGCCGTTACCGAGTTTAGGAGCGCCGCCGGAGGAGCGTGACGTCACTGGAACTCGCGCGCGCGCGCTCTCGCTCTCTCTCTCTCTCTCTCTCTCTCTCTCTCTCTCCTCAAGATTCAAATAGCTTTATTGACATAGTGAAATAAATATTTACATTGCCAACGCATTAATAACACTATAGCCTATGATGAAAATAAATTAATAATAAGAAAATAATAAAAATTAACAAAAATGATAAAAATTTACATGAAATTTAAACATAGCAATACATTTTTTTAATCTTCTAATATTTATATCAGTGTCTCTAGGAATATAGTGGATAGCTCTGGATTTTTTCCCAAATCCAGTTGCGCAGTTCAATGAGAGATGCGCGTGCACATCATCAGCAGAGCTGGATAATATTCCCAAAAGTCACACACGGAACTGCTGTGTGTGTGTGTGTGTGTGTGTGTGTGTGTGTGTGTGTGTGTGTGTGTGTGTGTGTGTGTGAAACGCAAGGAAACTTTAAAGCAGGGGTCTTCAGTCTGGCTCCGCAAGGGAGCGCTAGAGAGCCCGACAAAAAAAAAACGAATAAGAAAAGGTATAAAAAAAGGAAGAATAATAATATAAATACAAAACTAATAAATAATTGCTGTGCTAGAATAGCACATTAATTTAAGTAATATTCTGTTTTGTTTTTTGTTTTTTTTTACTGTAAAATACTTTCCAAAATGCTAGATATATTTATATAATTTATCATAGTATACATTTGGTCTTTATACAAGAAACTATATGACTATATAGATGTATATAATATATAGATGACTTATAGATGATATAGATATATAGATGTCTATATAGATTAAATTTAGGTTGTTCTTTATTTATTCCTTGAGATAAGTCCACTGCTCTGGGAAAAATAATTGATTCCTTTCTGTATTGTTTATGGGTTTTTAAATCAACATGATAATAATTAACAAGTGTTTATTGAGGCATTGGTCATCACATTTTGATTCGAGTAAAAATTTCTCAGGGGAAGTTTATTTAAATCCGTTTTAATATGACTGTTCATTTAATAGAGGGGCATGTTGTCACAGCGTGAAACTGCTGCTTTCCGACACTGGATGTTTTTAACGAATGAAAACACAGTAAAACACAGCCTCATTAGGCTATTCATGTCACGCTTCACTTGTGAAGAAACACACACACCTTTAGACTGAACACGTAACATGACGTCACTGTTTCTGTCGTTCACACGGAGACGATAACGCTATCGTTTTCAAAAATGTGTAATTTGTTTGCATTTTCTTTTATTCGTGTACATGAACGGTCAGCGATCATCTGGACGTGTAGTTTATTTTAATAAAGACTATTTTTGTCAGATTTGTTGTCTTTTTCAAGTGTTTTGCCTATACCACACACACCATAACAGACAAAAGTTATCATTTATTAATGGCTTAAAGTAACAGCATATAAAACCTGTGACAACATGCCCCGTCCTGACATTCATGGAGATCACAGCGTTCGCCTCTGAATGTAAATCGACATCAGTGTGTTTTACTGTCTTCACTCGTCATTGATATGTTTGTTTGGAGGACAGAATTCCCCGTAGGTTTTCCTATTGAACTGGGCAGTTTATGCGACCCGAAACCTTATCCGCCCCGTGGGACGACTTGCCCCGTCTCAGCTGACATGTTTGTGTGTGTGAATCAATAACGATTAAAGAGGCAAGTATTCCCAAAGTGTCCTCATATAACACGGATCAGTTTCAACACATTCATCCTGGAAAACGAGGCAGTTCCCAACATCCGGTCTTCTCCTGACCCCGTGACCCCGAAGCCGTGTGTCGACAGGTTTAATCGTATACGAGTGTCCGAACTCTCGCCTGTATCAGTATATGTATATAAACTTCATAGCCAGCACAGATCTTGCTGAGTTGCGTTTGCTTCTGCTGACCACAACAGTCTCATTTATGAAGCTGAAGCACTTTCTGGAAACCTCTCTGGATAAGCGTGTGTGTGCCGAACGCCGCGGACATGCATGTGCAGTTCTCAGACCTGCTCGTCTCATTATCTGTGGAGTTCAGAGAACACACATTCACAGATAATCAAACAGATGTTCATGGTTTCTGCTGCATTTATTCTCAGCCTTCAGAAGATCCTGATGACCAGCAGATTCTTAAAGACACAGACACACATTTATGTGCCGAATCTGCATGTACAGTAACTCGAAGCCCACTGTATCATATTTCATACGTGAATTAAAGACTTTTTAAAGATAAACATGATCTGATGAACCTGTCGAACACACTCTCCTCCAGTTCTTCTGTGTCTGATTGAGAGTTTAGACTCTTTTATCCAGTAAAGGTATTTTAGTGTAACTGTACAAACTCAGCTCGTGTCAAATTTGCACTGATTTTATCAAGTAAACGCAAGAATAACTTTGATTTTGTTAGATATATTTTAACTGGACTGAAGCAACTCAGGTTTACTTGATTATCATCATACATTATTTATAATAAAAATCATGAGTATCAAATATGCTCATCAGGCTTTTGAGGAAGGTTCATCTCAATCATCGTTGTATTGCTTTGGATTATATGTTTTAAAACTACAGAGCTTTGCATCTAAATATCATATTACTAAGATATTAATGGCAGATTTTGATATTTATATGCATTGTATGCAAGTATCTGCTAAACTGTTATAAAGATCTCGTTACTTTACATTACAAGCATCAGAATTTCATATGAATATCAGCATCTGCACCAAAGTACATATTTTTGCTCAGTTTGAGCTGTTTTTTCTTCCATATTCTCACTATATCAGACTATATGAGCCATAAAACCCTGATACAAAATTAAATATGATACTCAACAACAAAAAAAAAATCCTTTACTATGTGAGGCTTTACAGCTTTGACCATAAAACTAAGCATTTAAATATCATCTTACTAAGACATTATTAGCAGATATTGATATTTATATGCAGTTTTTGTAAGTATCTGCTGCACTGTTATAAAGAATTTGATCTAAATATCAACATCGGCACCAAATGACATATTTTTGCTCAGTTTTTTTTCCTCCATATTCTCACTATATGAGCCATAAAAAAGCCTGATGATCCTCAGATTTGTAAAAATATTTTGTCTAAAATTTCAATAAACTGTTCCATTTCACAAAGTAATCTAATTCTGACTATGTGAGGCTGTACAGGTTCACATTAACTGCATATGTTTGAGTCCTGAGGAGCTGAGGCTGAACTGAACGGCAGAAATGAACACTGCGACACTGTAATGTTGTAAAGCAGGACTGATGTGGTCAGAACGAGAGTAATGCCACATAAATGCCTCTATATTTAGTGAAGGGCGAGTGGAACAAGAGGCTCTCAGCCGCCGTAAACATGTAGTTTCATTCACATCGAGACGAAGCAAACACACAGGAGTCTGAAAGCTTCCAGCTGTTAAACAAGGTTATTAATTCTGGAGCTGACAGAGTGCCAGTGTGCAACGCAACACAGTAATTGAATTTCGTCTGTATTTTGTATGTCAAAGACCCCAGAAACTGAACCTCGGTCGTTCCTCCTTTGTTGGCATTTCTAAGGAAGAACATGTTCTGATCAAACACATCCAAAAAGCAAATGTTTGTAAAGGCAGTTTCCCGTAGATTAGATTACCTCGCCGAACAGGAACCAGCGGATATATCATGGCATTTGATAAATAACTTCTTACAGCGTTACCTTAACAAGGTCATGATGACACAAAGTCACCAAACAAACTTAAACAAACTACAGAATCCAGTCTGGGATCCGAGCCACGTTGTCATTCTCCGATGTGATTATTCACTCGACGGGAGAAACTGTGACTTCCTGTGACTTCATTATACATATATGTCTATATATATGTACACTCTTATAAAAAAAGGCTCTATATAAGAAGAAACATTTTAAAATCCCCCTGTAGTCAATCATTTTATCTCTTAAAACTCATCTTTGATCACCAAAATTATATATTTAAATGTTCTTTCCGTCTTCATGCCTTAAAATATCTTGAATGTAACTCGACACCCTCGCCTCATTTAGTATGCGCGGTTCTATGAATATGCAAATGAGCCCCGCCTCCACTCACTCACTCAGCTCAGAGATCCACTGGTTGACGATCACACGTTGATCTGATTGGTTACAAGGTAGTTTGTGACGTCAGAAACACCAGCGATTTCAAAGCGTGTGTTTGAGACTGTCTTTGGTTCACTGCAGTTTTAAGGAGGAAATACTCAGCAATGGTGTCGACTTATGAACTTACACATGCTTTGTCTTAAAGCAGATTAATAACACCACATAGACACATAAACAACATTAAAAGCTGGATTTACACCACAGGGGGACTTTAAATGTTTGCATAATACTTCAATGTTTAATTTGAAATTAAAAATGAATGAAAACACAATTAATTAAAACTAAATCCTTAAACTGATCCCATGATGAAACCCTTTAAGAATCTATAACCTTTTCTTTTAAGAGTGTGTAAATGTATGTAAAAGAAAGAAAAACAGGACAAAAATGCACATACTTCATGCTTTCCAAGGAGGTTTTCCAGCTGTTGTCAGTTTGCCAGATGTGTGTGATTGGTATCATGCTCTTTGAAATGTATTTTATGGCACTTTGAGGAAATAAACCTGCAGTTGATTATTGTACGTATATTAGAGCAGAAGTTGCTCAAGGCTGTTGTGCACATCAACATTTACTCTCACACATATTCATGCATAAAAACCAATGTCTATATACATGAAGGACAGCCATTCACGGCTCTAATCTGCTTTATGCCATTCAAAAAGCATTTTTCCTTTCAAAATGATATGAATTTCCAAACGGTGCGAGTCCATTCAGCGAAGGACTGGGTTCAGAAACGCAGATGTTTTGATCGAGAACACAGATATTCAATTAAGATTTCCTTTCTTTCCTCCACATCAGTGGAAGTTCAGCTTGTTTCTGCTTTAGAAACCCAAGATTTTATATTGATTTCAACCATGTCACTCATGAGTACAAAGAACAATCAGAGAAAGGGCTCATGGGAAATCAATGTCTGCCATTTATCAAGCTTTTCTACATGCACTCTCAGAGAATAACTGGCTCATGGTCGCAGTTCTCCTCATCTAAAACGCTTCTGATTGAACTGGCAAATGCCATGCGAGTAGAAATGCACAAAAGCATAATGTTTCAATTCTGCAAAAGCTTTACAATCATTGTTCTGTGATTTAATAAATGCTTTTATGAATTGATTGCAGCTTGTGCTCGTCATGATGACAATGTAAAGATAATTTTTAACAGTTCAACACACTGAGAGCCAGTTGTCGCACAATCCTTTCTGTTCGCACTCAAGTATTGTGTTGAATATCGTTGAGTCTCTGTCTTTAGATGTGATTATTGAGTTGAATATCGTTGAGTCTCTGTCTTTAGATGTGATTATTGAGTTGAATATCGTTGAGTCTCTGTCTTTAGATGTGATTACTGAGTTGAATATCGTTGAGTCTTTAGATGTGATTATTGAGTTGAATATCGTTGAGTCTCTGTCTTTAGATGTGATTGAGTTGAATATTGTTGAGTCTCTGTCTTTAGATGTGATTATTGAGTTGAATATTGTTGAGTCTCTGTCTTTAGATGTGATTATTGAGTTGAATATTGTTGAGTCTCTGTCTTTAGATGTGATTATTGAGTTGAATATTGTTGAGTCTCTGTCTTTAGATGTGATTATTGAGTTGAATATTGTTGAGTCTCTGTCTTTAGATGTGATTATTGAGTTGAATATTGTTGAGTCTCTGTCTTTAGATGTGATTATTGAGTTGAATATCGTTGAGTCTCTGTCTTTAGATGTGATTATTGAGTTGAATATCATTGAGTCTCTGTCTTTAGATGTGATTATTGAGTTGAATATCGTTGAGTCTCTGTCTTTAGATGTGATTATTGAGTTGAATATCGTTGAGTCTCTGTCTTTAGATGTGATTGAGTTGAATATCGTTGAGTCTCTGTCTTTAGATGTGATTGAGTTGAATATCGTTGAGTCTCTGTCTTTAGATGTGATTATTGAGTTGAATATCGTTGAGTCTCTGTCTTTAGATGTGATTATTGAGTTGAATATCATTGAGTCTCTGTCTTTAGATGTGATTATTGAGTTGAATATCGTTGAGTCTCTGTCTTTAGATGTGATTATTGAGTTGAATATCGTTGAGTCTGTCTTTAGATGTGATTATTGAGTTGAATATTGAGTCTCTGTCTTTAGATGTGATTATTGAGTTGAATATCGTTGAGTCGCTGTCTTTAGATGTGATTATTGAGTTGAATATTGTTGAGTCTGTCTTTAGATGTGATTATTGAGTTGAATATCGTTGAGTCTCTGTCTTTAGATGTGATTGAGTTGAATATTGTTGAGTCTCTGTCTTTAGATGTGATTATTGAGTTGAATATCGTTGAGTCGCTGTCTTTAGATGTGATTATTGAGTTGAATATCGTTGAGTCTCTGTCTTTAGATGTGATTATTGAGTTGAATATTGTTGAGTCGCTGTCTTTAGATGTGATTATTGAGTTGAATATTGTTGAGTCTCTGTCTTTAGATGTGATTATTGAGTTGAATATTGTTGAGTCGCTGTCTTTAGATGTGATTATTGAGTTGAATATTGTTGAGTCTCTGTCTTTAGATGTGATTATTGAGTTGAATATTGTTGAGTCTGTCTTTAGATGTGATTATTGAGTTGAATATTGTTGAGTCTGTCTTTAGATGTGATTATTGAGTTGAATATTGTTGAGTCTGTCTTTAGATGTGATTATTGAGTTGAATATCGTTGAGTCTCTGTCTTTAGATGTGATTATTGAGTTGAATATCGTTGAGTCGCTGTCTTTAGATGTGATTATTGAGTTGAATATCGTTGAGTCTGTCTTTAGATGTGATTATTGAGTTGAATATCGTTGAGTCTCTGTCTTTAGATGTGATTATTGAGTTGAATATCGTTGAGTCTCTGTCTTTAGATGTGATTATTGAGTTGAATATCGTTGAGTCACTGTCTTTAGATGTGATTATTGAGTTGAATATCGTTGAGTCACTGTCTTTAGATGTGATTATTGAGTTGAATATCGTTGAGTCTCTGTCTTTAGATGTGATTATTGAGTTGAATATCGTTGAGTCTCTGTCTTTAGATGTGATTATTGAGTTGAATATCGTTGAGTCTCTGTCTTTAGATGTGATTATTGAGTTGAATATTGTTGAGTCTGTCTTTAGATGTGATTATTGAGTTGAATATTGTTGAGTCTCTGTCTTTAGATGTGATTATTGAGTTGAATATTGTTGAGTCTCTGTCTTTAGATGTGATTATTGAGTTGAATATCGTTGAGTCTCTGTCTTTAGATGTGATTATTGAGTTGAATATCATTGAGTCTCTGTCTTTAGATGTGATTATTGAGTTGAATATCGTTGAGTCTCTGTCTTTAGATGTGATTATTGAGTTGAATATCGTTGAGTCTCTGTCTTTAGATGTGATTGAGTTGAATATCGTTGAGTCTCTGTCTTTAGATGTGATTGAGTTGAATATCGTTGAGTCTCTGTCTTTAGATGTGATTATTGAGTTGAATATCGTTGAGTCTCTGTCTTTAGATGTGATTATTGAGTTGAATATCATTGAGTCTCTGTCTTTAGATGTGATTATTGAGTTGAATATCGTTGAGTCTCTGTCTTTAGATGTTATTATTGAGTTGAATATCGTTGAGTCTGTCTTTAGATGTGATTATTGAGTTGAATATTGAGTCTCTGTCTTTAGATGTGATTATTGAGTTGAATATCGTTGAGTCGCTGTCTTTAGATGTGATTATTGAGTTGAATATTGTTGAGTCTGTCTTTAGATGTGATTATTGAGTTGAATATCGTTGAGTCTGTCTTTAGATGTGATTATTGAGTTGAATATCGTTGAGTCTCTGTCTTTAGATGTGATTGAGTTGAATATTGTTGAGTCTCTGTCTTTAGATGTGATTATTGAGTTGAATATTGTTGAGTCTCTGTCTTTAGATGTGATTATTGAGTTGAATATCGTTGAGTCGCTGTCTTTAGATGTGATTATTGAGTTGAATATTGTTGAGTCTCTGTCTTTAGATGTGATTATTGAGTTGAATATTGTTGAGTCGCTGTCTTTAGATGTGATTATTGAGTTGAATATTGTTGAGTCTCTGTCTTTAGATGTGATTATTGAGTTGAATATTGTTGAGTCGCTGTCTTTAGATGTGATTATTGAGTTGAATATTGTTGAGTCTCTGTCTTTAGATGTGATTATTGAGTTGAATATTGTTGAGTCTGTCTTTAGATGTGATTATTGAGTTGAATATTGTTGAGTCTGTCTTTAGATGTGATTATTGAGTTGAATATTGTTGAGTCTGTCTTTAGATGTGATTATTGAGTTGAATATCGTTGAGTCTCTGTCTTTAGATGTGATTATTGAGTTGAATATCGTTGAGTCGCTGTCTTTAGATGTGATTATTGAGTTGAATATCGTTGAGTCGCTGTCTTTAGATGTGATTATTGAGTTGAATATCGTTGAGTCTCTGTCTTTAGATGTGATTATTGAGTTGAATATCGTTGAGTCTCTGTCTTTAGATGTGATTATTGAGTTGAATATCGTTGAGTCTCTGTCTTTAGATGTGATTATTGAGTTGAATATCGTTGAGTCTCTGTCTTTAGATGTGATTATTGAGTTGAATATCGTTGAGTCTCTGTGTTTAGATGTGATTATTGAGTTGAATATTGTTGAGTCTCTGTCTTTAGATGTGATTATTGAGTTGAATATTGTTGAGTCGCTGTCTTTAGATGTGATTATTGAGTTGAATATCGTTGAGTCGCTGTCTTTAGATGTGATTATTGAGTTGAATATCGTTGAGTCTCTGTCTTTAGATGTGATTATTGAGTTGAATATCGTTGAGTCTCTGTCTTTAGATGTGATTATTGAGTTGAATATCGTTGAGTCTCTGTCTTTAGATGTGATTATTGAGTTGAATATCGTTGAGTCTCTGTCTTTAGATGTGATTATTGAGTTGAATATCGTTGAGTCTCTGTCTTTAGATGTGATTATTGAGTTGAATATCGTTGAGTCTGTCTTTAGATGTGATTATTGAGTTGAATATCGTTGAGTCTCTGTCTTTAGATGTGTTTCCCACATAAGCATCAGTCAGAATCAGTCACTAGAGGGCAGAATCAGCAGCTGATTGATCAGGATCATTCTGATCTCAACCCCAGTGCATCTTAACTAATTAACAGACATATGCGTTTAACATGCACATGCACATGCATTTGAAATAGAACAAAAATGTTGATGACATCATCATGCACTAATGAAGGTCTTTGTCCAATCAACAACATGAACACAAGCTCTGCAATATCTCATGCTCTTAATAAATCATCAACGGGAAAGAAAAGTTGTTAAAAGCGTTTATTAGCAGAGTTTAATTTAAGACTTCTTAAAGTCCTTTTTAAGACCAAGTAAAGAAAAAGGAATAATTGAAGGGAACACAGTGCGCCAATATGTTCTCTAAATGTAAATGTCTAGGGAGAAACACAGTTTTATTAGCAACACTTCAGAGTTTGAAAACTTCCAGCAGATATTAATAACTTGTTCATTCATTTGACAGAGAACAGCTTGAATCGCTCTGCTCCCAAACAATGGAATATGGAAATAACCTTTACTGTATCTTCTGATAACCCGGCAGAAAATTAGATTTTTTTTTTTATCTTCCAGTTTGGTTTCCAGTGCAAATGTCTAAAGATTCTTAAATCAAGATGCATTTACTGGAAATACAAAATGACCTAAAATATTAAGTCTTGTTTTCTGTGAAATTGAAAGTGAGTTTGTGATTAAAACAAGAACAAATATCTAACAATTGGGAAAAATCAACTTAATTCAAATGGATGCTTGCATAACTCATTGACAGTATTTTTCACATTTTTTTTGTTACATTTTTCAAGACTTTTTACATTTGCATCTCAAGTACATGTATCATGCATATCTGATTTAAATATGTTTAGATATTTATATTGGAAAACAGAACAAAAATACTGAGGTTAGGGTTAGGAACTTTGCAACATTTAATGCCATGATTTTATAATTTAAAGTCCCCCTGTGGTGAAAATCCAGCGTTTAATGTAGTTTATGTGTCTATGTGGTGTTTTTAATACGCTGTAAGACAAAGCATGTGTAAGTTCATAAGTCGACACCATTGCTGAGTATTTCCTCCTTAAAACTGCAGTGAACCAAAGACAGTCTCAAACACACGCTTTGAAATCGCTGGTGTTTCTGACGTCACAAACTACCTTGTAACCAATCAGATCAACGTGTGATCGTCAACCAGTGGATCTCTGAGCTGAGTGAGTGAGTGGAGGCGGGGCTCATTTACATATTCATGAAGAAGTTTTTTCACGAAAAAAAACGCTTAAAGGGGTGGTTCAGGATTTTCAACATCGGACCTCATTTTCAAGTGAGCCTGTTTGTCATTCATCAGCTGAGACCGTTTTCAAAAAAATTCATCCAGTCCTTACTTTTGGATAGTTCGCTGGTGCTAGGCTAGCGCGAGTCAACGGTAGATGCGTTAGCCTGCCATTAAAAACAGTTTTACCCACTCCACAGTACATCAAAAGCAAATCAATTATAACGCCAGACTACCGATATAAATGTCTGTTGAGAGAATAATGTTAGAAATCAAACTACCCTTTCATCGCATTGCAATAGTTATACTTTGTTCCCTGTGTTTATTAGCACAGTCTACAGCAGCGGCGGAGTGATATTAAGTTACCTAGGCAACCGAGACTCCTACTAGCTAGCTAGACGTCCCGACTGTAGTGCGCTTCTTTTCTGTGTTTACTTTTCGGCGCAGTACTAACCGGAGCAAAGTAAAATTCCGCCACTGCTGAGAAACTAGTTCCTGTAAATGTAATGCGATCATTGAGATGCAAGTGTAGTTTGAATTCTAACATTATTCTCTCAACAGACATTTACATCGATAGTCTGGCGTTATATAATTTATTTGCTTTTGGTGTACTGTGGAGTGGGTAAAAATGTTTTTAATGGCAGGCTAACGCATCTACCGTTGACTCGCGCTAGCCTAGCACCAGCGAACTATCCAAAAGTAAGGACTGGATGAATTTTTTTGAAAACTGTCTCCACTGATGAATGACAAACAGGCTCACTTGAAAATGAGGTCCGATGTTGAAAATCCTGAACCACCCCTTTAAATATGTAATTTTGGTCATCAAAGATGAGTTTTAAGGGATAAATGATTGACTACAGGGGGACTTTAAGACGTTCAGCTCTGATTTTAGACCTTTTTAAGGCCTTAATTTGTATAAGGCCGAATAAAGACTTTTTTAAACCCTGTATTAGTCACTATAACCCAGATAACAAGAACATCTACACTCATAGATCCTAGAACTAATGGCAGGAGTACCAACTTTTTGGTGTGTTCGCACTGCAGGAACTGGGAACGGTTTTAGTCACAGGAATGGCTTTGGGGAACTAAATTAGCTCCAACTTAGGAACTACTAGTGACGTAAGTGTACGTTGATTGGCCAAATGCATGGCATACGTGTAAACACACACTTTACATTTACTTACTCCAAAACATGGTAAACAGGGACAGATAAATCTGCTTTTATTTGGTGTTTTCCTCCTGCATCAGGAAGAGCCGGTGAAATGATCCTGAAGACGCAGAGAAACAAAAGGCCACAGGTCCAAATCCAGAACGAGTGTGACAGAGACGAAGCAGTTTAATCAGCATCCGAGAAGAACGAGAAGAGGAAATTGAAAATGCGTCCTCCAGAAAGCGGGAATGACCCAGGAGAGGGTCACTTATTCACACACACACACACACACACACACACACACACACACACACACACACACACACACACACACACACACACACACATCATCCAACATCTCCCTTTATGCTTTTATCCTGAGAACAGCCCATTATAGAGCAGCTCAAGGTGAGCGTTATCTACACACACACACACACACACACACACACAGACATCATCCAATATCTCCGTTTATGCTTTTATCCTGAGAACAGCCCATTATAGAGCAGCTCAAGGTGAGCGTTATCTACACACACACACACACACACATATACTCACACCTCATTAGCTAAACTGTCATCGTCACAAGTGCAATTAATGCAACAGTTGCAGGAGCATCATGTGTGTGTTTTACACTCACCTCGAGCTTCGGTCCGATGAGACAATGTGTTTACACCTGTGTGTGTGTGTGTGTGTTTGAGATTCCTCTGAGGAGCAGGACGGGTCTGAGCACGCTCACACACACATACTCACACACACACATACACACACATACACTGAACACAAACACACGTACTGAACACACACACTCACACGCACACTCTCTCTCACACACATTTCATTGCATCTGATTCTATATTCCCCAACAAATAATGATACAGTCTTTAATTCTGTATTGATATCATTTCACCTCCGATCACATATTAGTTTAATCTCTCCTTAATCTGGAAGCCAGCACTAGTTCCTTCGCTGAAACTGTACATTACTGATAATTATAGACCTATTTCTAAGCTTTCTATTCTGTCAAAACTCTTAGAAAATGTTGTTAGTGAACAACTGATAAGGTATTTAAATGCTCAATCAGGATTCATTAAAAAGCAGAGTACCAATACGGCTGTTTTAAAAGTTTTAAATGGTTTTGTGGAGTCTTTAGAAGAAAAGTACAATCGTGAATGTCTTTTATTGATTTGCTCTGGATCATGATATATTGTTAGAAAAGTGTTGTATTATCAGATAATGTAGTTCTGTGGTTTAGTGCTAATTTAAAGGGAAGAACTCGATGTGTTCGGTCAGATTTAATGGAGGTTGTTAAGGGAGTCCCACAAGGGTCTGTGTTGGGGCCGTTAGAATTTACTTTATACATAAATTGTCTTAATTCCAATACCCACGGTTTCATTTCTACATAATCTACAACACACCGAGAGCAGAGCGCGTCTGAAGTAGACTGGGTGTTTTTATCGCTATATAGGCTGTAAAATATGATTTACTGACACAGATGCTTCACTTCATTACGGTGGTCTGACTGATGACCTCGAGATCCTCCGAGAAACTTCATCCTCAACTGACAAGAGTTCATGATAATCATGACATTTATTCCAGTGGATTTACTGAATTTCATTTCACTAATCATGACTGAAAACATCTTTAGTTTAATTATAAATGACTGTTAAAGATCCTCAGAAGCTTCATCCCTGGCTCATGAAAACCATGACCTTCACAATGAACAGAACGCGCTACTTTACAAATCAATGATAAAGTGAGAAAATATTTTTAATAAATAAACCTTGAATGTTTCTTGAGTATGAAGAAGGTCATTAGGCAGGTTCGGCATAATATATGTCCTCATATGTTTAATAAGTGGAGAAATATAAAATTATGGCCTTTTAATGATAAAGCATTGAGAGGTTTTCAAAACATTCTTCGGTTCGACAGCAGGTTTCTATTGGGAGGATATAATGAAATGCTCAGTGTGGACCTTTGAATAAAACTGAGCTGTTTTTCCTCCATATTCTCACTATATCAGACTAATATATATATATATATAATTCTGAATGCCAGTCATAAGCTGCACTGCAGGGCTGGTACAGACAGGGGGCGCTAGAGCAACAACACTCGAGTCTCATTCACACACTGTTACTGTTTCTGAGAGAGAGAGAGAGTCAGATATCACTAAAACTCAGAAACATAAATAAATATTAAGATGTCTCCTTACACACTGTAAAAAAATGATATGATCAATAAGTCATGACAAAATAATTTAACTTCATTTTTAAGTTATTCAAGATTCAACTAGACAATATTTTAGTTGAAATTACTTGTACAGCTAGTTTGATTATACTTAAATTGTAAAGGAACAGCAACTGTTTTCAAGTTGTACAAAACATTATACACACACACACACACACACACACACACACACACACACACAAGTTAACACAGTTTTACTATGGCATTTGCACAACGGTCGTTACACCTTCACACAAACATTAAATGTTGAGCATTTACAGTATTTTAATACTGAGCATTAGTTAGTCACATGGATTTCTATGTGTGTGTGTGTGTGTGTGTGTGTGTGTGTGTGTGTGTGTGTGTGTGTTAAAGCTGAAGAAAGCTGACCTTCTCTCAGTTCTCGTGTGTTTGTCTTCAGTCGAGGAGAGAAACATGATCAGAGTCGAAGGACGAGGAATCGAGTGCTTGATTAGCAGGTTTAACGAGCCTTGTCTCGACACACACACACACACACACACACACAGTCACACACACACAACCAGCGGAAGACTTCAGTACAACTGACCTTCACCGGCTCAGAGACGCTGCTGACCTTCGACCTTTGACCCTCTCAACACATTCATTCACTGCAGTGTCTCTGAGCTCCAGTTATAGTGAGGAAACACACAACTCTTCCACCAGCACTTGACTCACTACACACACACACACACACACACACACACATCACTAGTTTGATTTAGTTCAGCTTTCTGCTTCTCCGATGTAAAACAGACTTTAAGATCAATTGATTATCTGAATTCATACCGTTTTGAACAGAAGGCACATGATCTCCGAGAATAGAAACAATAACACAATTCCTGTGTCTCGAGAGATCTGTGAATCTGCGTCTCAGAGCTGGAAAACCAGGATATTCCCGACAGGGTTCGTACAGATCCTGCAAAAATACATTCCAGGACTTTTCAAGCACTACTTTTTTGGTTTTCAAGGACCACAATCAGAGATCGCACTTATCAAACCATATCTTTAGGATTTTTTAAGTATTTTTAAACTCAAATTACAAATATAAGAAATCCAAAACACAACTTACAAAGTATTTAATAATATATATATATTAAATACAAAGTTTATAATGGTTATTACAGTTGAATAAATAATATTTTATATTATAATGTTGGCGTACTTGGTTTATCAGACATCAGTCTTCATTCTGCCTGAAAAACTGTATTTGTGTTTTTAAAAAAAGAAGAAATTTCATATATATTGTATTTCAATAACTCAAGCACTTTTCCAAGTACCTTTCCGTAACTATGGCTATTTTCAAGGGTTTTCCAGGACTTCAGGCTCCTTGTCCGAAGCCTGTCCCGAGGGTTCGTGTGTCAGGTGTTCCTCAGGTGTGTCAGGTGTTCCTCAGGTGTGTTAGGTGTTCCTCAGGTGTGTCAGGTGTTCCTCAGGTGTGTCAGGTGTTCCTCAGGTGTGTCAGGTGTTCCTCAGGTGTGTTAGGTGTTCCTCAGGTGTGTCAGGTGTTCCTCAGGTGTGTCAGGTGTTCCTCAGGTGTGTTAGGTGTTCCTCAGGTGTGTCAGGTGTTCCTCAGGTGTGTTAGGTATTCCTCGGGTAACTCAGGTGTGTCAGGTGTTCCTCGGGTAACTCAGGTGTGTCAGGTGTTCCTCAGGTGTGTTAGGTGTTCCTCAGATAACTCAGGTGTGTCAGGTGTTCCTCAGGTAACTCAGGTGTGTCAGGTGTTCCTCAGGTGTGTTAGGTGTTCCTCAGATAACTCAGGTGTGTCAGGTGTTCCTCAGGTAACTCAGGTGTGTCAGGTGTTCCTCAGGTGTGTTAGGTGTTCCTCAGATAACTCAGGTGTGTCAGGTGTTCCTCAGGTAACTCAGGTGTGTCAGGTGTTCCTCAGGTGTGTCAGGTGTTCCTCAGATAACTCAGGTGTGTCAGGTGTTCCTCAGGTAACTCAGGTGTGTCAGGTGTTCCTCAGGTGTGTTAGGTGTTCCTCAGGTAACTCAGGTGTGTCAGGTGTTCCTCAGGTAATTCAGGTGTGTCAGGTGTTCCTCGGGTAACTCAGGTGTGTTAGGTGTTCCTCAGGTAACTCAGGTGTGTTAGGTGTTCCTCAGGTAACTCAGGTGTGTCAGGTGTTCCTCGGGTGTGTTAGGTGTTCCTCAGGTAACTCAGGTGTGTCAGGTGTTCCTCGGGTAACTCAGGTGTGTCAGGTGTTCCTCAGGTGTGTTAGGTGTTCCTCAGATAACTCAGGTGTGTCAGGTGTTCCTCAGGTAACTTAGGTGTGTCAGGTGTTCCTCAGGTGTGTCAGGTGTTCCTCAGGTAACTCAGGTGTGTCAGGTGTTCCTCAGGTGTGTTAGGTGTTCCTCAGATAACTCAGGTGTGTCAGGTGTTCCTCAGGTAACTTAGGTGTGTCAGGTGTTCCTCAGGTGTGTCAGGTGTTCCTCAGGTAACTCAGGTGTGTCAGGTGTTCCTCAGGTAACTCAGGTGTGTCAGGTGTTCCTCAGGTGTGTTAGGTGTTCCTCAGATAACTCAGGTGTGTCAGGTGTTCCTCAGGTAACTTAGGTGTGTCAGGTGTTCCTCAGGTGTGTCAGGTGTTCCTCAGGTAACTCAGGTGTGTCAGGTGTTCCTCAGGTAACTGTAGAGTGCCTGCAGGCCTCCGTCCAGAACCTCTTTGATGGGTTTCAGCAGGGGATTGTGGACGATGTGAAGGCCTTTATCCAGCGGATGGCACGCTAGCTTCTCCAGGCGTCTCAGCCGGTGCATCTCCGCCGGGACGCTCTGGATGTCGTTGAAATCCACGTTCAGGAGCTCTAACTTGGTCAGATGGCAGAGCATCTTGGGAAGCGTGTGGATGCAGTTTCCCTCGACGATGAGGATCTTTAAAGGGGAAATATCATGAAAATCTGACTTTTCCCGTGTTTCAGTGCTATAATCTGTGCTTCTAACAACCCAGAAAACGTGAACAGTGAAACCCAGTAACTGTGTTTTATAAGCCTTTCTCTGCAAGCATGTCAAAAAATATTCCCATCAGATGAAGAGGATCTTATTATAATATTACCGGCCCTTAATCTGCACGTTTACACACACCAGCCGACATTTGGTTCCACAAGCCCCAACAGAGACCAGTTCTAACGCAATGATAAAGATCCAGCAAAGCCTGAAACTGTTCTGTGGTTGAGCACAGACGAGCACTGAACACTATTGACCAGAACATGTCACCGCTGTCTTATAAACACCTCAGGAACTGTGGACACTTGTGGAGAAGTTAAACATGATGATGAGATGATCAATGTAACTCCACAACAACTACACAAATGTCTCCACTAACATTCAGAAACTCTTCCTGAGTCTCTCCGTAAGGCTGCACTGGTTATTCTGGGATTCTGGATGAGTGAGATTGGCCTGTTTTGTTATTGCTGGAGTTTCTGAAGCTCGTGTAAAGACTCCGCCCTCTTCTGAACGGAGGCGGAGCTAAAACTCATTTGCATTTAAAGGGACACACACAAAAACCGTGAGTTTTTACTCACACCCAAAAAGGTGCAAATTTGACAAGCTGTAATAAATGATCTGGGGGGAATTTAAGCTGAAATTTCAGAAACACATTCAGATTTATATTACATCTTGTGAAAAGAGGCAGAATATGTCACCTTTAGGTCGGCCAGCGCTTGTATCTGATCCGCGATGTTTTCCAGTCTGTTGCAGGCCAGCTGCAGGAACACCAGGCTCTTCATGGCATAAACGCATCCGGGGATGTGACTGATGAGATTGTGGCTCAGGTTGAGCTTCTTGAGTCCGTCGAGGGATGACAGTGTTGACGGGAGGCCGGTGAGAAGATTATTAGCCAGACTTAAAACTTCCAGTTTAGTGCAGCATCCCAGTTCCTCGGGAACGTCGCTTAACCGATTCCGATACGCGAAAAGCACCTTTAGGTTCCGGAGACGCCCGATCTCGGGCGGTAAACTGGTCAGCTGGTTCCCCCACAGATTCAACACCACCAGGTTTTCCAGCGATCCGAGAGACGAGGGAATGGATCGTAGCGAGTTGAGTGACAGGTTGAGCTTCTGTAGATCCGTCAGATCCCACAGATCCTCCGGAGGATCCCGAATCCCACGGCGAGCCAGGCTGAGAACGCTGTAGCCGAAGTGTGTGGTCATGTGTTTGCGAATGCGTTCGCCGCTGGGAAGGTTTTCCTCGGGAGTCTTTCTTGCCGATGTTGTGTCGTCGTCTGCCGAGATCTTGGATTTCTTTCCACCCATTTCTGCTCGTCTTCTCCTCGTCTGCCGGAGATTTCCTTCACGTCACAAACACAGTCCGGAGACACAGTGTGGACTGGAAACATATCTTGGCAACTCCTACTGAGTTTCACGACCCTCTGGTCCAGTTGCTGCTGTCACTTGCGCGAGGGTTGGTGATAACTACCCTTGATTGTGGCAGAAAGACGAGGACAGACATTTCTGGGGTGAAATATGATGGTGTTGAACTCTCATGCCTCCCGCGACCCCAAATGCAGTCCAGCATGAAATGGACAACTGTTAATGATAAAGTTAGAATCCTTTCAGGGTTAACTAACACTAACACTAAAGCTCTCTCTCTCTCTCTCTCTCTCTCACACACACACACACACACAAACACACACACACACTCACACACACACGCACACACACACACACACACACACACACTCACACACACACACACACACACACACACACTCACACACACACTCACACACACACACTCACACACACACACACACACACACACACACACACACACTCTCTCTCTCTCTCTCTCTTACACACACACACACACACACACACACAAAGCTTCAGGGTTAACTAAAACTAAAATACTTAAACATCACTTAATCTTTACATGCATGCTTTCAGCAGACGCTTTTATCCAAAGCAACTTATAAGAACCGTCAAGAAACACATAAATCATGAAAGTCTCCAATAATCTTTTTATTTACAACTTCGAATATGTTTTTACGGTGTAGTATATCTCCGATACTAAAATACCCCTGCCTGCGTCACTATCACATCTTTATCAGCACAAACGACTGAGATATTAATAGATCAAATCCCCCGACAGCTTGAACACACACTTCTGTCCTGAGATCAGTTCACGCATGTAAACAAACACTCGACGCTCTGGTCAGAACCAGTGAAACGTCCATGCATGTTATTTAAAGCTAGAGTTCATCTGAAGCCTGCAACTTTCCTCATCTTTCCTCCGCATATTAAATAGCCACAGATGTGGATTAACTGGTTATAAATGGTGTCGTGGTTCAATATTAAGTGGGACATCTGTCAGACTCGGAGGATCTTGGCTTTGTTTCTTGGCATCTCTGCCAAATAATCGGAAATCGGCAACGTTCCACCCTGAATAGAAATCACAGAGAGGGAAATCAGTAATGCAGCTCATTCAGTGGCTAAAGTGCGTTTATTTCAAGCGGAAATCTCTCAAGAACTCGTTTCGTCCGGATGATCCGTCATTAACAGCATCAAACATGAGTTTAGTACGTGTTTGCATTTCACCACCGGCTCAGACTGGGTTTCTCAGGGTGTTAGATCCATTTAGCCAACGATAGAATGACATTAGAGAAAAGTATATTGAGTTTGATGATTTAAGATCAATTACAGCTGTACAGTGACAGACAGATGTACGGAAGCTCGTTTCTGCCACTGAATAAAACAAATCTATAATAATTGCGACTTTATATCTCAGAATTGTGAGAAAAAAGTCATAAAGATATTAAGTCATAATTGTGAGATTATCCCCTGGTTTCACAGACAGGGCTTAAGACTAGTCCGAGACTAAAATGTAAGTCTGAGCTGTTTCCACTGAAATAAACTTGCACTGACTGATCTTAAAAATATATCAGTGCCTTTTTAGTTTTAAGATGCACATCGGTAATGTTTTTTTTCTAAGCATGTTTATAAAAATTACTTAAATGTACTAATTGATCTATGGTCTAATCCTGGCTTAGTCTAAGCCCTGTCTGTGAAACCGGGCCATTAAGTTATAATTGTGACTTATAAAGTCATAATTGCGAGATATAAAGTCATAATTTCAAGTTATAAAGTAATAATTGAGAAAAAAAAGTCATAATTGCGAATAAAAGTCATAATTGCGAGAAAAAAAGTCATAATTTCGAAGATCTTTCGAGAATTGCGAGTTTATATCTTGCAATTGCGACTTTATTTCTCAGAATTGTGAGAAAAAAGTAATAATTGTGACATATAAAGTAATAATTGTGAGATATAAAGTAATAATTGCGAGATATAAAGTCATAATTGTGAGATATTAAGTTATAATTGTGACTTATAAAGTCATAATTGCGAGATATAAAGTCATAATTTCAAGTTATAAAGTAATTGAGAAAAAAAGTCATAATTGCGAGAATAAAAGTCATAATTGCGAGAAAAAAGTCATAATTGCGAAGAACTTTCGAGAATTGCGAGTTTATATCTTGCAATTGCGACTTTATTTCTCAGAATTGTGAGAAAAAAGTAATAATTGCGAGATATAAAGTAATAATTGCGAGATATAAAGTCATAATTGCGAGATATAAATTCATAATTGCGAGATATAAATTCATAATTGCGAGATATAAAGTAATAATTGCGAGATATAAAGTCATAATTTCAAGTTATAAAGTAATTGAGAAAAAAAGTAATAATTGGGAGAATAAAAGTCATAATTGGGAGAAAAAAAGTCAGAATTGCGAGAAAAAGTCAGAATTGCGCAAACTTTCGAGAATTGCGAGTTTATATCTTGCAATTGCGACTTTATTTCTCAGAATTGTAAGAAAAAAAGTCAGAATTGTGAGATAAAAAGTCGCATTAATTAATTTATTTTTATTATTCAGTGGCAGAAACAAGCTTCCATAGACCAGCTGATATTACCAATGCTAAAAAAAACGTAATTATGACATGGTAATTATGAAAATGTTATTTCTGAATGTTCAAAACTTCCTCATAAATGTGTGTCTGGAAACATCAGGGTTCAAGAGTGTGTACAAACAGCCGATTGATTTGGATTTACTTTGTAGACAATCAGCTGAGGAAAAGCCCTTACTGCGCATACATGCACAAACACGTACGCAAATATACTGATGAATCTGAAGAACACACTGAGTTTGTGCCCTAATTAAAGCAAAGACATGTACCTGTCAGCTAAACATAGACCCAGTATTTATAATTGACGTTTGACTCTTGAAAGTCTTATGATGAAAATCACATCTCATATGTGACCCTTTGACCTTCAGCCTGAAGTCCAGCGGACATATAAATAAACTCTGAATATCTAACCTTCTGATTCTTTCACTTCACTCACAGACAAAGTTATTGTGAAGTATGATTATAAGCAGAGCCCATCATGGTAATTTACAGACACATTTATCTCTACGAGAGTTTACATTTAATATCTAAGTGAACTGAGAAAAGCTCTTCACAACCCATTTTACCCTCATAATGTTCTTTCTGTGTGAAAACAGGATATTCGATTAGAAATTAGGTGATCTAAAAAAGTAATTTCCTCCTTCTTCAGTGACTCTTTAACCAGAAATGTAACTGAATACAGTTTAATATGGTTACTGACTAACTGAGAACGAGCCTTTGAGATTTGAGCATCTTGTGAAAGTCTTGCCTGTTTCATGCGGCTCTTTTAGCGTGATTTGTTAGCGCTGGTGGGCAAGCGTTGCGTAAGGCATGCAAGCGTTCACCAGAGACAGATTAATATCGCAGCTATAATTTCTTCATCGAGTTCTTCAGCAGCAGCGAGAGGGCGAGTGGAAGTGTGTGAGAGTAAAGGGAGATAAAATGGGAGATGAAGTGGCTGAGGATGATGAATCGATGGGGAGGAAACACACTATTACACACTATAAAGAAGCCATTAGTAATGTGTGTGGAATGAGAGCGCGACAGAAGAACTACTAATGCAGTTACACACGCTAACCAGAGCACACGCTAACAAGAGCACACGCTAACCAGAGCACACGCTAACAAGAGCACACGCTAACCAGAGCACACACTAACCAGAGCGCACGCTAACCAGAGCGCACGCTAACCAGAGCGCACGCTAACCAGAGCACACGTTAACCAGAGCACACGCTAACCAGAGCACACGCTAACAAGAGCACACGCTAACCAGAGCACACGCTAACCAGAGCACACGCTAACCAGAGCGCACACACGTTAACCAGAGCGCACGCTAACCAGAGCACACGTTAACCAGAGCGCACGCTAACCAGAGCACACGCTAACCAGAGCACACGCTAACCAGAGCACACGCTAACCAGAGCGCACGCTAACCAGAGCACACACACGTTAACCAGAGCGCACGCTAACCAGAGCACACGCTAACCAGAGCACACGCTAACCAGAGCGCACGCTAACCAGAGCACACACACGTTAACCAGAGCGCACGCTAACCAGAGCACACGCTAACCAGAGCGCACGCTAACCAGAGCACACGCTAACCAGAGCACACACACGTTAACCAGAGCGCACACTAACCAGAGCGCACGCTAACCAGAGCACACA